>NC_081151.1:5858117-6158117 GCF_958295425.1 Solea solea
TGCTTATGTAACTGTAGCCTGGACACGAGACGACCTCACTGCAGGCAAACTCTGGCTGGCTGAACTTTAACATACACCTGAAAACAATGGTTCCACATGTCTGTCAGGCTCTCCATAATCCCACAGTCCAAACACAGGCCGGTTGGAGGTGAGGCTAACAGGAGATCCTAAATGTTCTACAGGTGTGAGTGAATGTGATCAGTACAATGGCCCTGTGATGAACTGGTGACCTAGTGGTAGATGATGAATGAATGAATGAATACATTTGAATCGATTTTCAGAATTGCCGATTTAGAGACTGGAAATGCAATAAAGTCACGTCCATAAAATCATCAACATTTTTAACTCAGTGCCGGCTTTTATTTGAAAATGAAATTCTAGTGATTCTGTGGGGGAACCAAATTTATCATTGTTTGGATATTAAATTGTGAGACATGTGGGCAGAATCAGAGCAGGACAACAAACAAACCCCAAGACTTTCAGCATGAGATGTGTCGAGTGGAAGAAGCTTGTTCTTTAAAAAAAAAATAGAGCAAAAGCTATTTATATCTGGATCTGTTGTTGTTGCCATGTTGTAATTGTTCCTCAAATATTTTATTTGGAAATGTTGCATGCTTTCAGACTCTGCATGGTTCTTGAAAACCACTGATTTGATGTTTCCATCCATCTATTAGTATTACGATCATCTTGCGAGCTGTGTTGTCTCCCACTGCAGGGTGGTCTCAAAGGAGAGGCCACAATAAGAGATGAGACGTTCATGTGACCAGCTGGAGACCACCTGAATGGGTAAATTGGGATAGAGAAACATGGGGGTATGATTAGAAGGATGATGGCCTGCCTGGCAGCTGTCAGTTAAGTTTCCAACTCCTGTCTCCAGAATGAATTCTCATGCATTATGGTGGAGGTTTAGGACTTAGACTCCATGTTTAAAGCCTCCTTTGCAGAAAACATCAGGCACCATAAATGCTCTGGGAACTTGTGATCTTTATGTGTAATATCAAGTTTTTCACCTTTACCGACCTACTGTGCGTGTCTTTTGATGTTAAACGAATTGAATGAATTTAATGCTTTGATGAATGGAGAGCACTGTATGAAATCACCCATAACCTGTGAAGAAGTGGTGACTTTGGAAACCATATTTCACATCTCAGTTTCACACTCCTCAGACCGTTCGGTGGTTCCTCGTGCTGTCGCACATGTGAACTTGTTTATTCAGGCTTTTCCTTTGCTTTGCTTTTCTGTGTTACCACCTGTGTTGGCAGTTTGTCTCTCAGTTGTTTGTTCAATTCACTTTCCAGAACTCAAACAAGCTGTGGATGAAATCACTGCCACAGCTTCACTGATCCGTATCTGTGTTGTCCCAGATAAACCCTCCCGAAAGACTTTGACACAAGTCATTTGTTTTCTGTGTGAGGTGAAAATGAGATTAAAGTCAGAATTCTGAGAAAAAAAATTATGACTTTTTTCTTTAATCACCTTTTTCTTGAATTTTCTGACTTTAATCTCAGAATTCATGTTGTTTTATTTTATTTATTTAAATGTGGCCCTAATACTCTTCCGTATGAACCTGCAGTGGCTTGAGCGCAGCACAGGTTTACCTAAAGAAAACAGTGATGTGCGTCGCCTAAATTGAACAAATTGAGACCTTGGGAAATGTGAGAGCAGGGAAACATGTCCAAACCCATGACAGACATTCATGTTAATCTGATCAAATGCTTGCAAACACTGATGCTGTTATGTGAGAGCCTGGCAACCACGCTAATAAGTTGAATTAATTAGAGTCACAACTTTGGATAACTGAAAACAGCTGATGTTTTCTCCAGCAACTTTTAACAACCAAACTCCCGTGGCCTGATGAAGGGGGGGGGGGGGGGTCTCGCTGAGTCAGTGTGCATGTGTGCACATGTCCTCTTCATGCATTTTAGCATTTCATGGCATCAAATATGCTTTTATATAAGCAACTGAAATCTGATTATTGTCTCCTTTTCTTGCTTTGCCAAATCTTTATTTGTTCTGTACATACAATTAGATTGCAAACAGAAAAGCACAACACAGAGTTATGAAATATAAATAATAATAGTGATCATTCCACTTTTAAGTTACATTACATAAAGTGGAAAAGAGCCGTGAAAAGCTCTTTGCAGATTAGATTACACGCACTGTGTTATAAGAGATAACAACAATATTGGGATCACGGACAGAAAATGAAATCTTTAAATGACAACCAATTCAATAGATTCCGGTTTCTGTTTCTAAATTTAAAAACACTCTTGTGTGGATAATGTTTTGCTCTGAGAAAAAATGTATAAATGTAGTCACATCATGGGGAAATAAGAATATAAAGGATGTTTATCCACTTGCATGTCAAAAAAATTCGAAAAACTTCGAAAAGATCTGTTCAAGTTTACGTTTGTTTTAAACAGAACCTTAGTCGTAAGGTTTCCTGTTCACATTCCCAGTGAACAGTTTTCACGGTCTGAACAGTTGAGATGTTGGATCACATGCTCAGCTGAGACGACATGTGAGTGAAACCCAAACACAGTTTACAAAAATACAAACAAACTCTTGGCCCAAATCAGAACCAGCTGACTGAGAAGAAATAACTAGATTTGTTTAAGCCACAACTTTCAATCGGTCGTGTCATGTTTTCTGGGGTAGTATTTGCTGTTACGGGGAATAATTCTTATAATATTTGTATTACTTTACTTCTTAGGAAGTGGGAACTAATTTAATTGAACACAATTCCACAAAACACTGTGTAAAAACATGAATATTTGAAATGTGGCAGACAAAAAAACAATTGAATGAAAATGTGTCTGATGTAGGTTTAAGAAAATCTAGTTATTTATACATTTTCTCTTTTTGTCTTTTCCGACGTGTTTTCAAAATGTGCTGTTCCAGCATCATTGAATCTATACTATACTAAAAACAGACTGAAACATGTGAAGTAATAATTTGCTCATTTTTTTCTCTTCCTGTGGTCACTGCAGAGCTACTGTTGTACCACTGACATCTGCTGGACAAAATGAATACTACACCCTCCTGTGCACACTTGATATCAGTGGTGGAATCATTTTTTTTTTCCCCCATAAAGGCCAAAATTCTACTTAATTAAACATCCTGTATGTTAACAAAGGTATAGGAATGATAAATGTACATAACGTTGATAAAGTGAATTAATTTTTTGTGTGTTTTTTTTCACTGCTTTTTGTAACTTTTTAAAAAAATCTTTTGAGGGTCACATGTTTTTAAATGTTGGATAAGTTTGCCACTAAAGGAAATATCAGGAATACAGCCAGTAGTACAGAGGCAAAAGGTGTCAACAACTCATATACAGTACACTCACCGACCACTTTATTAGGTACACAGGACGAGAAGTGGTTTTCTACATAAATTGTGTTTATTTGAGTTACTGTTACCTTTAACTCATTTCTCTGGCCATTGACCTCCTGACCTTTGAACCCACTGACCAGCCTAAATACTATGTCTATTTCTGTCTCATCCTGATGCTCGGTCTGATCCTCACCAAGTCGTCGTGAACATGTCTACATGTCTAAAAGTCATGCGACTGGGCGATTAGATAGCTGCAGTGAGAACAGTGTACCTAATAAAGTGGCTGTTAGCGAACATCTACAATGGAATGTGAGGTTTCAGGACGATGATTCCTTGTTAAGACATTTAAACGCTGTGTGTCTGCTCTTAGGGACATACATGTTACATTAAATGTTCATTATTATTGTTAGATCATCTTCTTAATGTGAAATCTGACATTTTGTTTTCTTTACTCTATAGAAGAGATTGCATGCTTCTGCAGAGTTACGCAGAGTTGCATATAAGTGCAAACCCGTTTCTGAGTGTGCAAACATGCCAGGTCTTGATGGAACGGTGGTTTATGGGAGGATTTTGCAGCTTCACCCCTGAGAATCACGAGGGAGAAGGGAACCACTGGATGAGTGTGCATCTACAGCTAAGTGTGAGTAAAACTCACATGTGGAAATTCTGAATCACATACGATCCACCGCTGACTGGAAATTCCTACACACATCGCCTCAACCGTCCATTTCTGTTTGACTATGTATGTTCAAGCTTCTATTTCTGAGAAGAAGCCTGCGGTTTATGAAACTAAAAATACATTTTCATGGTTATTGCCTGTAAAAATGACAATGCAGCATGACTTTATCAGTTGTTATCACACATAAAAACCTCAGCTCCTCCCCTCTGAAGGGCAGCATAGCTGAAATACTTCCTCTTTACATGCTTTGAACATCTTGTGTCAGCGTGTTATGATTTGTGTCTTCACCTCACCCATTTTGTCCTTTTTTCCCCCCATGATCCACAATCATCAACGTGTGTGTTAAAAACAAAGCCATTGATCCAATAAAAGTTAACAATCTTCACTAACAGCTAAACTGAGGAGGCGGAGATTTTCCAAAACACATGTATCATTTATTATCTTCATCGTGAATCCTTTATGTCACCTCTGTGTCTCCATGTGACACGTGAGGAATGCAGAACGTTTTGTTTTTAAACTGTTGTGTCAGTGATCATGGTCAACATACTTTCTCTCCTCAGCTGCAACACAGCCAGCTGGACTTCTAGGATCGGCGTGTCACTGGGCTGCAGAAGGTACAAGCTCTAATTTGTCTTATTTCATTGTTCATCATTGTTTCCTGTGGTGGTTTACTCTTCAGACATCTGAACTCAAACTACAAAACTGATGAGGAAACAACTTTAGGTCTTTTTTTTTTGGCCTTTTCTACATTCTTTTTATAGAAAACCTTTCAATATAATTAGGAATTTGAAGCTTAAGTACTATTGTAAAAAGAAAAAAAGCAGTTTCTGGTTGAAAAACTTGTTTGGTTAGTTGTGTGTGAGATTAAATGGCTGGGCAGTTCATCTAAGATTACACGATACTGAGAAACCAGAAGTAGATTTTCTCACACTCGCTGTGCATATTGATTACGTTTTCTTTGAAGAATATGACGTTTGTTGGACTGCAAACAGGACTGTTGGACACTTGTGCTCACCTGTGCTCAGTTTAAGACACAAGGACAGTCCCATTTTTCTGTGTCTTAAATATAAACACAAACCATTGTCAAATGAGTTCACACAAATGCCGATTAAACCGATCAGCTCCACGACTCTCTCTGTTTCCAACGCTGCACAAAGAAAGGGATTTGTGTAATTGTCAAAAGCAAGGACGGAGTGAAAACACAAAGTAACGTCCACGAGGAGTTTCACAGCATACAAATAATGTAACGTCAATTTTGTTCATGCAGATTAAACAGCTCACTCAACAATATCAACAACAACAACAACAAAAAACATGAGTTATGCGCTGCAGCTCAAAACCAAAACCCAACAATGTTGATGTTATCAAAGCTAGAATGACAGAATATAATACCGGAGACACCTTTTTCATAGTTTAACTTCGACTTAGCAACAGGGGTGTAATGTAAAGTCTTATAAGTATATGACTTATACTTACTTATATGCATGGTAAGAACATGCAAACTCCACACAGAACGGCCTTTGTTTGAATTGGTGACCTTGCTGTGGGGCAACAGTAGCCAATAAGAGTCTAATTACTTTATATTTCACACATTTGCCACATTTCTAATTATCTTGTGACTGCTTGTGGAAGTTCTAACTCTCTCTCTGCTCTGTTTCAGACACACAACTGATAGATGCTCAAACGCTGTGGTGAATAAGTTCATTCAAACCTTTTCTCTTTCTGTGTCGTCTTCCTTCGCAGACATGAGAGACAGATTAACGCACCTACATCAGGTGCAGATTGACTCAGAGGGTTTCAGCTCAGTGGAGCTGGACAACCTGTCAGCGAATGCAGCAGCAGCAGCAGCAGCACATTCTTACCAGGACATAGATGGTGTCCTGCAGGAAGCCCAGCAGATACGTCTACAGATCCAGCAGATCCAGAACGACATCAGCGATTTGAAAGATGTGAACCACCAGGCCTTGAACAAGACCACACATGGCAGTGCAACAAAGCGGGACTCCAATGCGATCGGGGTGGATATCAAAAGCAGGGCAGAAGACGTGCTGCACCGGCTGCACATGTTGAACGCTCTCAGAGAAGACCTGGAGGCCCAGCGTGGCCTCTCTGACCCCACGGCACGTATCGCTCGAACACAGTACCAGTGTCTGAGCAGAGCTCTGCAGGAGGTGATGTCCAGCTACAATGGCACAGAGATGAACCACAAGGAGGCTTGCAAACGTCAGATCCAGAGGCAGATGGAGGTGGTGGGCAGGGAGGTGACCAGGGAGGAGCTGGAGGAGATGATGGAGAGAGAGGAGCTGCATGTGTTCAGCGACCAGATGGTGGGCAAAACGGCACGCTCAGCTGCTCTGGAGATCGAGAGCCGTCACAAGGAGCTGCTGGAGCTGCAGAAGAGGATTGACGGGATCCACGAGCTGATCCTGGATGTTGCCATGCTCGTAGAGGAGCAGGGCTCCACCATCGACAACATCCAGAAGAGTGTGGAAAATTCCCACGAGACCATTCAGACTGGATTGTTCCAACTGGAAAGAGCCACGACGTCGGACAAGAACAACCCCTTTAAGAAGATGCTGTGTGGTTGTTTCCCGTGTTATTACACCTGAGTCACAGCACCCGGGTCCATGTGGTCAAGACTGCACCTCAAAATAGAGGATTATGGACAGTTTGTGTGTCTTCTGATCACACAAACAAAAAGCCATATATTACACGTCAAGGCACAGATTAACAAACAGATATTAATGAAATACAGTAAGATAAATAAAATAACTAAGGTAATCAAGCAGTTTACAAAAGCAAAACATGATAAAAGAAAAGAATAATTTAAAACATGTTAGCTGATAGATATAAAACATTTAATGTCAACATCATTTATTAGATGTTTTTGCATAAATGGAAGATAAAATAATCACACTGATGTTTTTATGAGTAAATAAGCCTTTTATTTAAACATCTCTCTGGACATAGATGGTCCATAGACGGACAAATGTTTGTATTATCATTATTTTAGTGTTTGTAGTATTTATCATGAGTATGGGGTTTGTGCAATATGTGTAAAGCACTGTTCACTTTGAGTGATATATATTATTTAAAACAATAAAAGACAATACAAGTAACATATTATGATACCTGAAGGCTGACATTTAGCTGCAACGTGCAACTTCACCAGTAGGTGGTGCTAACTCCTAAACTGTGTGTGTGTGTAACTTTGATTAGGAACTGTAAGAATTATGGAACTTAAATTAAGTCAACATGAGCTTTGACGTTAATTATTAATTTCGATGGGAACACTTTGAAGAAACGTCACATATTATATATAAACAAAAACAAACGTGACGCAAACGCTTCTTCATAGAGATTAGAGTGAATGTGATGGATAGTTCTTCTTCCTGGACTCAGAGCAGATGAAGGTGAAGAGTGTGAAATGTGGCGGAGGAAGAGGCGTGGTCTTCCGCCTTAGTCCCTGCAGCAGCAGCAGTAGCAGCAACAGCTGTCTCTGTGTCTCTGTCTCTCTGTGTCTCTGTCTCTGTGTCTCTGTGTGTTACAGGTTGATGTGTGGTGTGATGACTGTTGATGTTTGAGTGTGTGACAGAGGAGTGGGAGCTTCTGGAAGCTTCCATGTTGAAATGTGGTCACTTAAGTGAGAGAAAAAGAGGAAATGTGTGAGTGTTTTATATCGTAGCTGGAGGACAACACACCGAGGTACGTGCCCCTCTGATCTAATGTATATCACGTCTATAAAAAAGTGTTTGTTTTCAGCTTCATTCTCTCTGTCAGTGATGTTTTTGAAGTTGTTCGAACTTTTCCATTGATTATTTATCGTGTTACCAAGTTTGAACTGAGTCATTAAGTCGAAGCCTTGTGATTATTAATGTCTATAATAATAATCTGTGGTGAGATAAGATCTCAGCTGAGGAAGTAAGTCATCAGCTTTATTTGAAGGACTTTTAACAGTCACTGGCCCCGTTTCTCTCTTCAAAACAAACATTTGAGTTTGCTCTTCATAAAATACTTTTTTTTTTAATTTAACTAAGAACATGACTAAAACACTTCCAACCATGAGTTTGCTATTTAGCCTTATGTTATTAGTCTTTAAATAGTAACTTTCCACATTAAAGTAACTGACAAAGGTTTCAACATACTCATAATAGCATTATATACATAATACTAAAGTTTACAGTTCAACAATAATCCATAAAGTAATTTAGAAATATCATCCCAAGCCTGTGATGGATTATTATGTCATCTATCATTTTCACATTTTATGAAATTGTACATTTTACTTTCTAAAATATCTGTGTAGTCTGTGGTGCAGATGGTTCCTCAGAGTTGTAGCCCATTTGTTCCCAATTTAGTTGGTTGATCTCCTCTACATTGGCACCAGATAGTGGTACAAACTTTCATGTTTTATGTGTATATAGCTATATATAGTTTAAAAAGCCATTTATTAGCATCTAATGTAAAGGACTTTGTTGGAACTTGTCACTTTTCTGGAGTTTATCTGCTATAACTGTTCAGTGGATTTTATTATCTTTGCACAGAGCTGAGCTGTAATAGTTTGTGAGATTTTAGTAAGAGAGGACTTGGTGTGGGATCAGACACTGCTCCAGCGATCGATAGAGCTGATGACAGGAGGATCTAAGTGACCTGGAGTTAAATGTTTTCCTTTCACAAAGTCAGTAAAAGGTCTGTCTTGCAGGTGAGATGAGGGACCGACTGTATGAGCTGCAGAATTTCACTCTGCAACCTGTAGAGGAGACGCACAGTCCTGAGGAGAACTACAACCACCCCCCTGATGACGAGGAGCTCCTGGAGCAGCAGGCCATCGTGTTTGATGGAGAAGACCTGATAGAAAGCATGCACAGGGAGGTGCAGACCATGAGGAAGAATATTCAGCAGCTCCGGACGGACGTCAAGCGTCTCGGGAAGCAGAACAGCAGGTTCCTCACGTCTGTCAGGAGGATAAGCAGCATCAAGCGGGACTCCAACGCTCTGGGGCGAGACATCAAGGTCAGAGGTGAGGCCATTTATGCACGGTTGGAGCAGATGGGGAAGCTGTGTAAGCACCTGGATGAGGAGCAGGGGCCGACCTCCGCTACTGCTCGCATGGTGCGCTCACAGTATGTATCGCTGACCAACACCTTCCACAACGCCATATCTGAGTACAACGAAGCCGAGATGGCCCAGAGGGAGAACTGCAAAACACGCATCCAGAGGCAAGCCGAGATCATGGGCAAGGAGGTGAGCAGGGAGCAGATAGACGAGATGATCGAGACGGGCAAGTGGAACGTCTTCTCCGATAATCTCCTCCTTGAAGGAAAGACTGCAAGGTCGGCTCTCAGTGAGATTGAGACCCGGCACAAGGAGCTTCTGGAGCTGGAGGGCCGCATCAGGGACATTCATGAGCTTTTCTCTCAGATGGCCATGCTGGTGGAGGAGCAGGGCTGCATGCTGGACAACATAGAGGCAAACGTCAGTGCTACTGAGGACTACGTCACCAAGGCTTCAGCTCAGGTCAAGAAGGCTGTGAGATACAAGAAAAACAATCCGTGCAAGAAAATCTTTTGCTGTTGCTTCCCTTGCTGCAACTAATCGGCAGATCAGCTCTGTTTTTCTTCTTTTTTGTGCTTTAATTTGTGGATTTATTTAAAACTTAAGTGCATAACTTTTAAATATTAACAAATGTATGTAACCACTAAGCTGATCAGCGCCACATGACTCACTGTTTTTCTCAGCACAGCAGTGTTTAGATCTTGTGTCGCCCGTTGACAATAAGCCGCCATGCACAGAAAGTGATTCGTTTAACGTCAAGACAGATGGAGACAGCAACATTGCGCTAGTAAAGTAAGACACTTGTCCCTTAGGCCAGTTGTCCTGGTGTCCTCCTTCACAACATCCACAGCAAACAAATAATGTTGCACTTGTTTCTGTTCACAAAGACCAAACAGAGGTTGAATGATACCATCATTAAGTAAAATCTCCAAATGTTATGCACTGCAGCTTTAACTGTAATGAATCAATGACTCTACTCGTCTCTTTACCGAGCCAGTTTCAAACCACAAGTTCATATGCAAACACAGTGTTTCGTTAGATAAGGGTGTTACATTTCCTGATTGTTACTGAGAACAGCTTAGACATGTCAGGTCTTACTGCCGTGTCTTTGGTTCATAGCGACAGTGTAATTACTGTAATGCACAACTAACTGCTTTTTCTTATTCACTTTCACATTTCTAACTTGTTTTATAACCCTATGAAAGTCGTGTTAAGTATGATTTACACGCCTTTTAAATGCTTTTTTTTTTTAAAGTGGCACACTGTGGTCGTCAGTGTGAACCTGGAGCAGAAAGTACGGCCTATTTCTCGTTACGGCCGTTGCCTCACACTTCTTTAGAAATGCATTTAGGACAAAACAGACACAACCTCTGATTGTGGTTAACCTGTTGTGTGTAGTTACCACCACCTACAGACAGGATCTTAAGTTAGCTTAGCGCTCAGTGATAAAACTGTCTGAGCTTCAGTCGTCCTTGTTTCCCCATCACGTTGGTGCTATAGGGCCTGTTAGGTTTTCTCTGATATTTACAAATGCATACATGTGTTTTCATTTAGGGAGAGTAACGACAACAGAGAGGATGACAAACTGATCAGGTCAGATGACTTTCTGTTTGCACAGCGGGCCTATCCCTCAGCCCTGTTAATGAGAGTAAAACTGAAATGATTGTATATGACTGTGTCTCTTACACCCACTAGGGGAATCCCATTCAGTATGAAAATGAGACCCTCTCATATGTGTGAGCATCGTACTGTACGCAGCACACACACACCACAGTCTCTTCTTCTGTGTTGAAATGGGTGCGCAATGACTGCACTTCCTCTCTTGTGTGTGTGAGGGGAAAAAATGTACCAACAGCATGACTGGCTTTATTTGCACTGTGGTTTAATTGGTTTACTCAGTCAGACCCGTTCTCCCATTGTTGTGTTGATCTTGTCTTTGGATCATTGTCGTCATGAGTCTGTGTGATGTGATGTGTGCTCACAGCAACCAGGATGGCCGAGTGGTTAAGGCGTTGGACTTAAGATCCAATGGACAATAGTCCTCGTGGGTTCGAACCCCACTCCTGGTAGGAAATGGAAGTTTTAAAATCAGAATATTTGTAGTACATGAAAACCCATTGGGAATATTTGAAAGCTGTTGTTGTGTGCTCCCATGTTGGGTATTTCCTCTATTAACTTAATTGTGGTGGATCTGTTTGGACCTTGCCAGCATCCTGTTCCATGTTCGTACTTCATCAAAGCGTAAATGTCATTTTCGGGACCTGCCCATTTCCCCCAAATGTCTTGCACCACAATTCTCTATCACTTTATTCGAACACATCTGGAAACATATATGCAGTTTTAAATAACCAATGTTAAGCCAAAAAAACAGCCTTTGGAGGTATAGTGTCAAGTATTTAGTGTGACCTCCCCTTTCATTTTAACAACAGCTCTTAAATTTCTAGAGCAGTGGGCAGCAATTGGTGACTCGTGGGCTAAAACTGGCCTGCCAGCATCAGTATCTGGCCGGGCAGATGATTTAACAAATCTGACACAAAAAAACTACAATTTCATATCGAATTCAGAGCTTTTATTCTGAAAAAAATATGGACCGCTTCAAATAGATTCTGTTGCTAGAATTGACAGGTAACCTAAACTAAATGTTTGGTTTGGAAAATAAAAGAAGATACAATGTTGTGGCCCAAATATTCAATTGCTTACAAATAAAAACTGGCCTTTTTTCTACTATTTCATGTTGAGAAATATCTTCATTGAAAAAGACAAAGCTTATTAGTTCATTCCAATCCAAATGCCAATGATCACAGAATTTGACAGACATAAAAATGATAAACTCGGTGATGCCCTGAGACTTTTGCACCAAATTAGAAATATTAATGTCAATGCTACTATTTCTGTCATTTTTATGTTATTTCTACCACTCTTACGTTTTTTTTCCCCTTGAACATGTGACCTAGTTTTGTTCTATAATAAGACGAAACAAAGCCACATATGATTCATCACAGTGAAGGAACAGTAGAACATTTCATCCTGTCATGTCAGGACCTCTTTTTTTAATTTGATGATCTGGTGCCACCTAGTTGTAGAAGACGGGACCATTCATCTTTTTTTAATCTTACCATTGAAATGAAGCAGTCATGTCTCTGTTTACAGTAACTGGACAGTGATTTTGTAAACCAGTAGTGCCCACAAAGAGGCCTGGAATTAAGAGTATTTTTAGTAACTTTAGCATTATTATTGTTATTATTATTATCATCTACATGGAGTCTTACGTTTTAAAAAAAGGTATGGGCAGTTTTGGATTAAGATACATTTTTTACCTTGCAAGGTCGGGCAGTTTACGGACACTGTGCAGCAATGTAGAGGTTTGTGTTGTTGCATATTATATATATATACTGTATATCCAACTATGAAATTAAAAGGATGTGATGTGTTTGTGCTTATTTGCACCTCATTCTCTTGTCGCATGGTCCATTAACCTGATGAAATGTTGATCCTCTTCAATTGAATGTTCTTACATTATCCCCTTGTATTCATCTGTTGTTGTAACCCAGCCAACGAGGGAACCAATTACAGTAAATGAAAGGATACAAATAAAACGTGCAAACCAAGTCAAACAAATGAAGCTGGCATAATATTGTGAAAACACATATACACACACACTTCATTCAGCAGGATTTTGGACAACATACTATACTATGACTTTTTTGAATGATTTTGGACGACATACTATATTATGACTTTTTGACTGATTTTGGACGACATACTAACCTATGACTTTTTGTGACTGATTTTGGACGACATACTAACCTATGACTTTTTGTGACTGATTTTGGACGACATACTAACCTATGACTTTTTGTGACTGATTTTGGACGACATACTAACCTAAGACTTTTTTGGACTGATTTTGGACGACATACTAACCTATGACTTTTTGGACTGATATTGGACGACATACTATACTATGACTTTTTGGACTGATATTGGACGACATACTAACCTATGACGTTTTTGACCGATTTTGGACGACATACTATACTATGACTTTTTTAAACCGATTTTGGACGACATACTAACCTATGACGTTTTTGACTGATTTTGGACGACATACTATACTATGACTTTTTTGACTGATTTTGGACGACATACTAACCTATGACTTTTTGACAGATTTTAGACGACATACTAACCTATGACTTTTTGACTGATTTTGGACGACAGACTTTACTATGACTTTTTTGACTGATTTTGGACGACATACTAACCTATGACGTTTTTGACTGATTTTGGACGACATACTAACCTATGACTTTTTTGACCGATTTTGGACGACATACTAACCTATGACGTTTTTGACTGATTTTGGACGACATACTATACTATGACTTTTTTGACCGATTTTGGACGACATACTAACCTATGACTTTTTGGACTGATTTTGGACGACATACTATACTATCACTTTTTTGACTGATTTTGGACGACATACTATACTATGACTTTTTTCACTGATTTTGGACGACATACTAACCTATGACGTTTTTGACCAATTTTGGACGACATACTATACTATGACTTTTTGGACTGATTTTGGACGACATACTAACCTATGACTTTTTGGACTGATTTTGGACGACATACTATACTATGACTTTTTGGACTGATTTTGGACGACATACTATACTATGACTTTTTTGACTGATTTTGGACGACATACTAACCTATGACGTTTTTGACTGATTTTGGACGACATACTAACCTATGACTTTTTTGACTGATTTTGGACGACATACTAACCTATGACGTTTTTGACTGATTTTGGACGACATACTAACCTATGACACTTTTGACTGATTTTGGACGACATACTATCCTATGACTTTTTGGACTGATTTTGGACGACATACTAACCAATGACGTTTTGGACCGATTTTGGACGACATACTATACTATGACTTTTTGGACTGATTTTGGACGACATACTAACCTATGACTTTTTTGACAGATTTTGGACGACATACTAACCTATGACTTTTTGGACTGATTTTGGACGACATACTAACCTATGACTTTTTTGACAGATTTTGGACGACATACTAACCTATGACTTTTTGGACTGATTTTGGACGACATACTAACCTATGACTTTTTTGACTGATTTTGGACGACATACTATACTATGACTTTTTGGACTGATTTTGGACGACATACTATACTATGACTTTTTTGACAGATTTTAGACGACATACTAACCTATGACTTTTTGACTGATTTTGGACGACATACTATACTATGACTTTTTTGACTGATTTTGGACGACATACTAACCTATGACGTTTTTGACTGATTTTGGACGACATACTAACCTATGACTTTTTTGACCGATTTTGGACGACATACTAACCTATGACGTTTTTGACTGATTTTGGACGACATACTATACTATGACTTTTTTGACCGATTTTGGACGACATACTAACCTATGACTTTTTGGACTGATTTTGGACGACATACTATACTATGACTTTTTTGACCGATTTTGGACGACATACTAACCTATGACATCTTTGACTGATTTTGGACGACATACTATCCTATGACTTTTTGGACTGATTTTGGACGACATACTAACCAATGACGTTTTGGACCGATTTTGGACGACATACTATACTATGACTTTTTGGACTGATTTTGGACGACATACTAACCTATGACTTTTTTGACAGATTTTGGACGACATACTAACCTATGACTTTTTTGACAGATTTTGGACGACATACTAACCTATGACTTTTTGGACTGATTTTGGACGACATACTAACCTATGACTTTTTTGACTGATTTTGGACGACATACTATACTATGACTTTTTGACTGATTTTGGACGACATACTATACTATGACTTTTTTGACTGATTTTGGACGACATACTAACCTATGACGTTTTTGACTGATTTTGGACGACATACTAACCTATGACTTTTTTGACTGATTTTGGACGACATACTAACCTATGACTTTTTGGACTGATTTTGGACGACATACTATAGTATGACTTTTTGGACTGATTTTGGACGACATACTAACCTATGACTTTTTGGACTGATTTTGGACGACATACTATACTATGACTTTTTGGACTGATTTTGGACAACATACTAACCTATGACGTTTTTGACTGATTTTGGACGACATACTAACCTATGACTTTTTTGACTGATTTTGGACGACATTCTAACCTATGACGTTTTTGACTGATTTTGGACGACATACTAACCTATGACGTTTTTGACTGATTTTGGACGACATACTAACCTATGACATCTTTGACTGATTTTGGACGACATACAAACCTAGGACTTTTTGGACTGATTTTGGAAGACATACTATACTATGACGTTTTTGACTGATTTTGGACGACCTACTGACCTATAACATTTTACCTGACTTTTGAGACCAGATAGTGTTTTTTTCAGTTGGCTGTGTGGTTTGTGACGCTCCTGTTACAATACTGGTCTCTACGGAACACTGGTTCGAATCCCATCAGTGACTAATACCTGAGAAGTTTTTGACTGATTTTGGACGACATACTAACCTATGACATTTTACGTGACTTTTGAGACCAAACAGCGGTTTTTTCAGTTGGCTGTGTGGTTTGTGACGCTCCTGTTACAATACTGGTCTCTACGGAACACTGGTTTGAATCCCATCAGTGACAAATACCTGAGAAGTTTTTGACTGATTTTGGACGACATACTAACCTATGACATTTTATGTGACTTTTGAGACCAAACAGCGTTTTTTTCAGTTGGCTGTGTGGTTTGTGACGCTCCTGTTACAATACTGGTCTCTACGGAACACTGGTTCGAATCCCATCAGTGACAAATACCTGAGACGTTTTTGGATGACATGCTAACCTATGACTTTTTTGAATGTTGTTGGACGACATACTAACATATGACTTTTTGGACTGATTTTGGACGACATACTAACCTATGACTTTTTGGACTGATTATGGACGACATACTAACCTATGACTTTTTTGACCGCTTTTGGACGACATACTATACTATGACTTTTTTGACCGATTTTGGACGACATACTATACTATGACTTTTTGGACTGATTTTGGACGACATACTAACCTATGACTTTTTGGACTGATTATGGACGACATACTTACCTATGACTTTTTGGACCGATTTTGGACGACATACTATACTATGACTTTTCTGACCGATTTTGGACGACATACTATACTATGACTTTTTGGACTGATTTTGGACGACATACTAACCTATGACTTTTTTGACAGATTTTGGACGACATACTAACCTATGACTTTTTGACTGATTTTGGATGACATACTATACTATGACTTTTTTGACTGATTTTGGACGACATACTAACCTATGACTTTTTGACAGATTTTAGACGACATACTAACCTATGACTTTTTGACTGATTTTGGACGACAGACTTTACTATGACTTTTTTGACTGATTTTGGACGACATACTAACCTATGACGTTTTTGACTGATTTTGGACGACATACTAACCTATGACTTTTTGGACTGATTTTGGACGACATAGTAACCTATGACTTTTTGGACTGATTTTGGACGACATACTATATTATGACTTTTTGGACTGATTTTGGACGACATACTAACCTATGACGTTTTTGACTGATTTTGGACGACATACTAACCTATGACTTTTTTGACTGATTTTGGACGACATACTAACCTATGACGTTTTACACAACTTTTGAGACCAACCAGTGTTTTTTTCAGTTGGCTGTGTGGTTTGTGACGCTCCTGTTACAATACTGGTCTCTACGGAACACTGGTTCGAATCCCATCAGTGACTAATACCTGAGACGTTTTTGGATGACATGCTAACCTATGACTTTTTTGAATGTTGTTGGACGACATACTAACATATGACTTTTTTGAATGTTGTTGGACGACATACTTACATATGACTTTTTGGACTGATTTTCGACGACATACTAACCTATGACTTTTTGGACTGATTATGGACGACATACTAACCTATGACTTTTTTGATCGATTTTGGACGACATACTATACTATGACTTTTTGGACTGATTTTGGACGACATAATAACCTATGACTTTTTGGACTGATTATGGACGACATACTAACCTATGACTTTTTTGACCGATTTTGGACGACATACTATACTATGACTTTTCTGACCGATTTTGGACGACATACTATACTATGACTTTTTGGACTGATTTTGGACGACATACTAACCTATGACTTTTTTGACAGATTTTGGACGACATACTAACCTATGACTTTTTGACTGATTTTGGACGACATACTATACTATGACTTTTTTGACTGATTTTGGACGACATACTATACTATGACGTTTTTGAATGATTTTGGACGACATACTATACTATGACGTTTTTTGACCGATTATGGACGACATACTAACCTTTGACATTTTGGACTGATTTTGGACGACATACTATACTATGACTTTTTGGACTGATTTTGGACGACATACTATACTATGACTGTTTTGACTGATTTTGGACGACTTACTAACTTATGACTTTTTTGACTGATTTTGGACGACAAACTAACCTATGACGTTTTTGACTGATTTTGGACGACATACTATACTATGACTTTTTTGACTGATTTTGGACGACATACTAACCTATGACGTTTTTGACCGATTTTGGACGACATACTAACCTATGACTTTTTGGACTGATTTTGGACGACATACTAACCTATGACGTTTTTGACCGATTTTGGACAACATACTATACTATGACGTTTTTTGACTGATTTTGGACGACATACTAACCTATGACGTTTTTGACCGATTTTGGACGACATACTAACATATGACTTTTTTGAATGTTGTTGGACGACATACTAACATATGACTTTTTGGACTGATTTTCGACGACATACTAACCTATGACTTTTTGGACTGATTATGGACGACATACTAACCTATGACTTTTTGGACTGATTATGGACGACATACTAACCTATGACTTTTTGGACTGATTTTGGACGACATACTAACCTATGACTTTTTTGATCGATTTTGGACGACATACTATACTATGACTTTTTGGACTGATTTTGGACGACGTACTAACCTATGACTTTTTGGACTGATTATGGACGACATACTAACCTATGACTTTTTTGACCGATTTTGGACGACATACTATACTATGACTTTTCTGACCGATTTTGGACGACATACTATACTATGACTTTTTGGACTGATTTTGGACGACATACTAACCTATGACTTTTTTGACAGATTTTGGACGACATACTAACCTATGACTTTTTGACTGATTTTGGACGACATACTATACTATGACTTTTTTGACTGATTTTGGACGACATACTATACTATGACGTTTTTGAATGATTTTGGACGACATACTATACTATGACGTTTTTTGACCGATTTTGGACGACATACTAACCTTTGACATTTTGGACTGATTTTGGACGACATACTATACTATGACTTTTTGGACTGATTTTGGACAACATACTAACCTATGACTTTTTGGACTGATTTTGGACGACAAAGTAACCTATGACTTTTTGGACTGATTTTGGACGACATACTAACCTTTGACATTTTGGACTGATTTTGGACGACATACTATACTATGACTTTTTGGACTGATTTTGGACGACATACTATACTATGACTGTTTTGACTGATTTTGGACGACTTACTAACTTATGACTTTTTTGACTGATTTTGGACGACAAACTAACCTATGACGTTTTTGACTGATTTTGGACGACATACTATACTATGACTTTTTTGACTGATTTTGGACGACATACTAACCTATGACGTTTTTGACCGATTTTGGACGACATACTAACCTATGACTTTTTGGACTGATTTTGGACGACATACTAACCTATGACGTTTTTGACCGATTTTGGACAACATACTATACTATGACGTTTTTTGACTGATTTTGGACGACATACTAACCTATGACGTTTTTGACCGATTTTGGACGACATACTAACATATGACTTTTTTGAATGTTGTTGGACGACATACTAACATATGACTTTTTGGACTGATTTTCGACGACATACTAACCTATGACTTTTTGGACTGATTATGGACGACATACTAACCTATGACTTTTTGGACTGATTATGGACGACATACTAACCTATGACTTTTTGGACTGATTTTGGACGACATACTAACCTATGACTTTTTTGATCGATTTTGGACGACATACTATACTATGACTTTTTGGACTGATTTTGGACGACGTACTAACCTATGACTTTTTGGACTGATTATGGACGACATACTAACCTATGACTTTTTTGACCGATTTTGGACGACATACTATACTATGACTTTTCTGACCGATTTTGGACGACATACTATACTATGACTTTTTGGACTGATTTTGGACGACATACTAACCTATGACTTTTTTGACAGATTTTGGACGACATACTAACCTATGACTTTTTGACTGATTTTGGACGACATACTATACTATGACTTTTTTGACTGATTTTGGACGACATACTATACTATGACGTTTTTGAATGATTTTGGACGACATACTATACTATGACGTTTTTTGACCGATTTTGGACGACATACTAACCTTTGACATTTTGGACTGATTTTGGACGACATACTATACTATGACTTTTTGGACTGATTTTGGACGACATACTATACTATGACTGTTTTGACTGATTTTGGACGACTTACTAACTTATGACTTTTTTGACTGATTTTGGACGACAAACTAACCTATGACGTTTTTGACTGATTTTGGACGACATACTATACTATGACTTTTTTGACTGATTTTGGACGACATACTAACCTATGACGTTTTTGACCGATTTTGGACGACATACTAACCTATGACTTTTTGGACTGATTTTGGACGACATACTAACCTATGACGTTTTTGACCGATTTTGGACAACATACTATGCTATGACGTTTTTTGACTGATTTTGGACGACATACTAACCTATGACGTTTTTGACCGATTTTGGACGACATACTAACATATGACTTTTTTGAATGTTGTTGGACGACATACTAACATATGACTTTTTGGACTGATTTTCGACGACATACTAACCTATGACTTTTTGGACTGATTATGGACGACATACTAACCTATGACTTTTTGGACTGATTATGGACGACATACTAACCTATGACTTTTTGGACTGATTTTGGACGACATACTAACCTATGACTTTTTTGATCGATTTTGGACGACATACTATACTATGACTTTTTGGACTGATTTTGGACGACGTACTAACCTATGACTTTTTGGACTGATTATGGACGACATACTAACCTATGACTTTTTTGACCGATTTTGGACGACATACTATACTATGACTTTTCTGACCGATTTTGGACGACATACTATACTATGACTTTTTGGACTGATTTTGGACGACATACTAACCTATGACTTTTTTGACAGATTTTGGACGACATACTAACCTATGACTTTTTGACTGATTTTGGACGACATACTATACTATGACTTTTTTGACTGATTTTGGACGACATACTATACTATGACGTTTTTGAATGATTTTGGACGACATACTATACTATGACGTTTTTTGACCGATTTTGGACGACATACTAACCTTTGACATTTTGGACTGATTTTGGACGACATACTATACTATGACTTTTTGGACTGATTTTGGACAACATACTAACCTATGACTTTTTGGACTGATTTTGGACGACAAAGTAACCTATGACTTTTTGGACTGATTTTGGATGACATACTATACTATGACTTTTTGGACTGATTTTGGACGACATACTAACCTATGACGTTTTTGACTGATTTTGGACGACATACTAACCTATGACTTTTTTGACTGATTTTGGACGACATACTAACCTATGACGTTTTACGCAACTTTTGAGACCAAACAGTGTTTTTTTCAGTTGGCTGTGTGGTTTGTGACGCTCCTGTTACAATACTGGTCTCTACGGAACACTGGTTCGAATCCCATCAGTGACTAATACCTGAGACGTTTTTGGATGACATGCTAACCTATGACTTTTTTGAATGTTGTTGGACGACATACTAACATATGACTTTTTTGAATGTTGTTGGACGACATACTGACATATGACTTTTTGGACTGATTTTCGACGACATACTAACCTATGACTTTTTGGACTGATTATGGACGACATACTAACCTATGACTTTTTTGATCGATTTTGGACGACATACTATACTATGACTTTTTGGACTGATTTTGGACGACATACTAACCTATGACTTTTTGGACTGATTATGGACGACATACTAACCTATGACTTTTTTGACCGATTTTGGACGACATACTATACTATGACTTTTCTGACCGATTTTGGACGACATACTATACTATGACTTTTTGGACTGATTTTGGACGACATACTAACCTATGACTTTTTTGACAGATTTTGGACGACATACTAACCTATGACTTTTTGACTGATTTTGGACGACATACTATACTATGACTTTTTTGACTGATTTTGGACGACATACTATACTATGACGTTTTTGAATGATTTTGGACGACATACTATACTATGACGTTTTTTGACCGATTTTGGACGACATACTAACCTTTGACATTTTGGACTGATTTTGGACGACATACTATACTATGACTTTTTGGACTGATTTTGGACGACATACTATACTATGACTGTTTTGACTGATTTTGGACAACTTACTAACTTATGACTTTTTTGACTGATTTTGGACGACAAACTAACCTATGACGTTTTTGACTGTTTTTGTACGACATACTATACTATGACTTTTTTGACTGATTTTGGACGACATACTAACCTATGACGTTTTTGACTGATTTTGGACGACATACTAACCTATGACTTTTTGGACTGATTTTGGACGACAAACTAACCTATGACGTTTTTGACCGATTTTGGACGACATACTAACATATGACTTTTTTGAATGTTGTTGGACGACATACTAACATATGACTTTTTGGACTGATTTTCGACGACATACTAACCTATGACTTTTTGGACTGATTATGGACGACATACTATACTATGACTTTTTTGACCGATTTTGGACGACATACTATACTATGACTTTTTGGACTGATTTTGGACGACAAACTAACCTATGACGTTTTTGACTGATTTTGGACGACATACTAACCTATGACTTTTTGACCGATTTTGGACGACATACTATACTATGACGTTTTTTGACTGATTTTGGACGACATACTATACTATGACTTTTTGGACTGATTTTGGACGACATACTAACCTATGACTTTTTTGACAGATTTTGGACGACATACTATACTATGACTTTTTGGACTGATTTTGGACGACATACTAACCTATGACTTTTTTGACAGATTTTGGACGACATACTATACTATGACTTTTTGGACTGATTTTGGACGACATACTATACTATGACTTTTTGGACTGATTTTGGACAACATACTAACCTATGACGTTTTTGACCGATTTTGGACGACATACTAACATATGACTTTTTTGAATGTTGTTGGACGACATACTAACATATGACTTTTTGGACTGATTTTCGACGACATACTAACCTATGACTTTTTGGACTGATTATGGACGACATACAATACTATGACTTTTTTGACCGATTTTGGACGACATACTAAGCTATGACTTTTTTGACAGATTTTGGACGACATACTAACCTATGACTTTTTGACTGATTTTGGACGACATACTATACTATGACTTTTTTGACTGATTTTGGACGACATACTATACTATGACGTTTTTGAATGATTTTGGACGACATACTATACTATGACGTTTTTTGACCGATTTTGGACGACATACTAACCTTTGACATTTTGGACTGATTTTGGACGACATACTATACTATGACTTTTTGGACTGATTTTGGACGACATACTATACTATGACTGTTTTGACTGATTTTGGACAACTTACTAACTTATGACTTTTTTGACTGATTTTGGACGACAAACTAACCTATGACGTTTTTGACTGATTTTGGACGACATACTATACTATGACTTTTTTGACTGATTTTGGACGACATACTAACCTATGACGTTTTTGACTGATTTTGGACGACATACTATACTATGACTTTTTGGACTGATTTTGGACGACATACTATACTATGACTTTTTGGACTGATTTTGGACGACATACTAACCTATGACTTTTTTGACAGATTTTGGACGACATACTATACTATGACTTTTTGGACTGATTTTGGACGACATACTAACCTATGACTTTTTTGACAGATTTTGGACGACATACTATACTATGACTTTTTGGACTGATTTTGGACGACATACTATACTATGACTTTTTGGACTGATTTTGGACGACATACTAACCTATGACGTTTTTGACCGATTTTGGACGACATACTAACATATGACTTTTTTGAATGTTGTTGGACGACATACTAACATATGACTTTTTGGACTGATTTTCGACGACATACTAACCTATGACTTTTTGGACTGATTATGGACGACATACAATACTATGACTTTTTTGACCGATTTTGGACGACATACTATACTATGACTTTTTTTGACTGATTTTGGACGACATACTAACCTATGATGTTTTTGACAGATTTTGGACGACATACTATACTATGACGTTTTGGAATGATTTTGGACGACATACTATACTATGACTTTTTTGACTGATTTTGGACGACATACTAACCTACGACTTTTTGGACTGATTTTGGACGACATACGAACCTATGACGTTTTTGACCGATTTTGGACGACATACTATAGTATGACTTTTTTGACAGTTTACGGATTACATGCTATACTATGACTTTTTTTTACCGATTTTGGACGACATGCTAAACTATGACGTTTAGTGTAATTTTGGACGACATATTATACTATGACGTTTTTGGGTGATTCTGGATGACATACTTTGGCATACTATGACATCTTTTGGAGATTTTGGACGACATACTATACTACAACATCTTAGTGTCCTTTTGGACAACATTTTTGTAATCCAGCCAATGTGGGTATCAATTACAGTAAATTAATACAAATAAAAACTGTACCAACCAAGGGCCTCTTTATTAAAATGCTTCAAAAGAACAAACAAATGAAGCTGGCATAATATTGTGAAACATAAACATACACACACACACACACACACACACACTTCATTCAGCAGGAGTGAAAACAAAGCATAAAAAACTCTGGTGAAAATGTTGGTACACTCCAGGTGCCTGCAATGACATGTCTGCATTGCAAAATCAAAAGTGATGAAATGCATGTTTCTTGAAAACTGTTTCAACCTCAAGCACAATTAAAAAGAAAAAAAAGAAAAAAAAAGGATTAAAAGGTGGAGACATGTTATCAGATCTGGATGAAAGTCATCATGATAACACGATTTTTTTTTTTAAATGTAACAACTCATATGAAAATATATTCTACACTGAGACATCAAACTCACATGCAGAGCACAGGTCAGTTAGAACGCTCCTTGGTATCCTGATTTTAACTTTACAGTACATACCTTCATGTGCAAATTAATTATCCAAACACAAATCTTGACATTACAGAGGCAGACTCTTTCTGAATTAAAGTACCAGTACAAAAATAAGAAATAAACCAAACACAGACTGGGACATATTCAAATAAAGACAGCTCAGTCTCAACAATGCTTGTTAGGCTTAACCTAAAAAATATAAAACAAGAAAAAAAAACCACAACTTTTTTTCACCAATTATCACATCTTATACTGTGACATTTTCAAAAAAAACAAGAATAGAAAATTCTCTCATATTAATGAGAAAAGTATGTCATGTTCACATGTTCTCAGCCCTAAATACCTAATCCAAACAAACCCCATGTTTTTAAAGCACATTCAAACCATCAGTGATCAGCACAACGCTGACTGGATGACAAACATGAAAACATGTTGTTTGTTAGTTCAGCACTGCAACACAAACACACACTGTTAATACTGAGTGGTACACCAGTCAGCTGTAAGACCCTACAACGATCAAGTAGCTGATATATCGTTTATTAGCGGCTGTACTATAGACATACTAAACGGTGACATTTTGGAGTGATTCTAGACGACATACTACACTATGATGTTTTGGGGTGATTTTGGACGACATACTATTTTATAACATTTTGGGGTGATCTTGGACAATACTAAACTGTTGAGAGAAACTTGAGAGACACAGTGACATGTAGTGACAGAAACATACAGATGTGATAAATAATGTGAACATAATTACTGATGCTCGTTACTGGAGGGAAGTGTGTGCCCGCTATGTTGCGTAAACACCTGGCCTGCAGGGTTTTATGAGGTCTGCCGTCAGCCACCGATGGATTTCTCCTATTTACTGGGCACAAACTGTACATTCCTACGAAAGCCGAGAACGACACTATGATCACTACTGTATTTTTCATTCTCTAATCTCAAGATCACAGAGGAATGACCTTGTATTACAGGATAACAAGGCTCATTTTCTTGTAATAAAAAAATATAAAAGGCTGTTCCCTCTGCTGATCTGTTTTTATGCCAGTAGCTGAAAATGTTACAAAAATGAGAATCTACTGATCAGGCTGTAGTTCAGTCAACAAGGAACACAAGCACATATTCATTTATCAATTTGATTATTCCGTAATCTCAAGATGACAAAATGGAAAAATATTGTTGTGTCAATGGCCGCTCTAAGTTTCTGTACATTCCTTTTTTTTACTTGATACATTTAGACTCTCAGAGAAAAGAACAGTTGCTGGTTACTCCTCAAAGCTGATAGATAAAACAAACCACAGCTAAAAATGCTACTGCAATGTTACATTGCGTCTCAGAGGTGAGGGAGAAACAGAAAATGTCAGTGCCACTTACAAAACCACAAAAACACACCACCTTTAGACACAATGACAGTGACGTGCTTATGCTGGTGAACAGAAATCCACTTCTACAGTTAGTAGGGCCAGGTCCCACTGATTTAAAAAAAATAAGTAAACTATAAAACTATAATTTGTAAAGTCAAAATGAAGTCAGACATCTGCCTTTCAGCTTGGTGGTTCCTGGGCCTGCCTTGTTTATAGGTTCATTTTTCTCCTTACGTGAAGTCTTACACAAGAGAAATCTATCAATGAATCAATTTCCGATTGAGTTTTATCAGAAAACATATTTCTATCAAGCAAGCCTTAACAGCGACACGCTTTGCTCACAGCTGTGTAGTGACATTCATGGAACCATCACAGATGTTTGGTCAGTATTAAAAATGTAGAATTAAGCCATGAAATCTATGGGCTGTAAGCAGTGTGCACACGCACGGTTACTCTATGGTATCATGATATAAAACTGTGCAGGACACCAGTTAACGAGAAGCAGAGACCCCAAGACTAGAAAATCAAGTGTATCACAAGTTAAGGCTCTACTCTTTTCCTCCATTGTAGCAAAGTACTGACTTTTCAATATAAATCTTGTTTTTTATTTTTTTTTTATCTGAATTTTTACACAATGTCAGAGTAGATAATGGTAGAGAAATCCATCATAGATTAGGATACAAAGCTAACAAGATTCTGCTGTAATATTTATGAGTGTTCCACTGGCTTTGTCTTATTTAAAGGCCTGTATTCATGGCAGAGTTTTTGATGTTTTATGTTCCTACTGTGACCTATCAAAATGTCTGCCCGTAGGTGTGAAGGTTTTTTCCCCTGTGGAGCAAAAAACACTCAACAGTAAACAACACCAAGCTGTAAACACTGTAAACACAATAGGATATCGTGTGGATTTGAGTCCAGGTGGTCTCATGCTACTGGTTTGAGAACTGAACGCAAACATCTTCCTTCTTTTGTGAGCTCTCTGGTGAAGCACATGGACGGCAGGGGGACGGCCTCCTCCCGGCGAGTGATCGTATTGAACTTGCACTTCTTGAGGTGGTCAGCCATGCTGGAGATGTTTGCAAACTTCCACTCGTTCACTGTACCGAACGCAGTGCTGAATCGCCACACCTGAAAGACAAGCGCAACGGATTATTTACAGCTTTCATTTTTTCCATCAATACAACAGACAAATCAGTCTGAAAGAGTAAAATACAAGGCCAACCTTATCTGTGATCTGCCAAGTCGGTGACCCATCAGCACGCTTTTTCTTCTCCCACAGCAGGACGACCATGCCGCGCATCAGGAGCAGGCTCGAACACACATCCCTCATAGTGCGGGATACTCTGGATAATTGGCACAAGCTGAAGCTGTCCAGGAAGCTTGCTATATGTTGCAAAACCTCAAAGGGAAGACCGCTGAACTGATCGCACTGCGCGGCAAACTGGCGCATGTGTCTTGGAAGTGTGTCCCCAGGTAGACCAGGCTGAACCCCAAAAGAGCCGAGGTGCCTGTCATGGATGATTCGGAAGCCTTGTACAGACGGGCAGAATCGTCTCTGGGAGTAGGTACAGCCATAGTAAGCCAAGGGGCAGCGTTGCTCCATCCAGCCGTTGAGTCCAGCGTGGATGTCCCCGTGAACATTTTTGAAATGAGATGAGAACTCATCACGCCGGAACAGTTGGCCGCACACAAACGTAAACATGGAGCGCTGCTTAGTTTGGTATCGGGCAAAATATTCGAGCACAAGGTCCAGCCTGAGAGTGTGGAAGGGACTGGGGCTGGAAAGCTGTGGGCTGCCGTGATCACAGGCTGAGGCTGACGCAATGTCCCCCACCATGGTGTTGGTTGCAAGAATGGCTGAAGGGAAGGAGAAAGTCTGAGTACCGAAGTCAATGTGGTAGCCATCCACAAATCTGCTGTCTGAGATCCCTCTGCCTCCTGGAGAGTCACCGAGACAAAACAGCAAAGCTGCAGTAATGAGATCGATGCCGTGGAGACCCATGGGGTCTTCAGCTACCTCTAGGTCAGATGTGTCGACTGCCTTGTCCTCCATCTTTGCTCGAAAGAAGTAAGGGTCTGACTGCAATGCCTGCCACCGATCGATTGTAAATATACCTCTAAATACTTGAAAGTTCTGTGATTGACGCTCCAAGAAATTACGCCTGAATGCAGGGGATAAATATTGCAAAAAGTGACCTTTCACGTGATGAGACAGCAGGAATGGCATTGGGGGCGTCACTGGTGCTGGCTGAGGTACTGTAGGCAACAGCGCTACAATGGGCAAATAATCACGAGACGCCTCCGGCCAGACATGGTTGGAATCATTTAGTGGCTCCTTAATCCTATCTTCCTTTTCATCAAAAAACAACTCTACAAAATCATCATCTCTCCAGCCATTACCATTTTCCTCTCCATCTGTCCCCACAGCGCAATCGACTCCACCTACTGCTCCAACCTCACAGTCTGAATCAGAATCATTCTCTTGCATATCTACATTCCTGCTTCCCTCTGCAACATAAACATTATGATTATCGCCATTCTCTCCATTGTGGAGCACTCCATTCTTATCAGGCTTTTCCCCATTTAGATTTCCTACAATTACATCAATATCCTTGGAATTCGAGAGAATGTCCAAGGCCACTGCCAGACTTCTGCTCGCCCCCATTGAGGCATTATACATCCCAGTATAGGGCTCTTCTTCCATTTGTACTTGTTTATTATCTAATCCCGTCTCTAGTAAACCTGATGCTGTGTCCAACTTATCACCGTCCTCGCCCTTTTTAACTCCATTCTTCGACACAGTGGACGTAGCTCTCAGGGACTCCAACAACATCCTCTGATCCTGCAGAGCCAAAGCCATGTCTAGCTGCTCCACATTATCAAAGTCTTTGCTCAAGTTCTCATAGGACTTGCGATCAGCATAGCTGATGGGCCAGCGGTTCCACTCCATAGTACAACATACTATACTGGCTGGGCAAGTCTTAAGATGTTGCGCCATCCTGGTCCTTGTAATGGTGAAGGGGCAGCCAAACTCGTGGTTCAGGCATGGCAGACGCTCATGTGGACAAAGCAGGCGATGTTCTTCGAGTTTGCACGAATGGAAAACTGCACCGCAGATGAGGGGACAGCACATGAGGTTGCAAGACACCCCGGTTTCTGGTCTTACCATGCATCTTCTGTTAATGCATTTGAGGCAGTGGGGGTGCAGGTTCTCCATTATACTGTGCAGCTCCTTGCCAAACAGGAAACGGGGGTGAAGAGTTTGACCCTGAAAAGTAGACAGAAAAAACAAGGTTCACAATTCTGAAAAGACAACAAAAAATGCCAGATAACAACAATGTTTTTGGGTAAACATTGGCAATAAGCATGCTGGTGTAACATTACCCCATGGATATTACATGCACAACACAGTACACAGATACAGCACACGTGAGCTCCCATGTCTTGAAAGTATTCTGTTACTTTTCCTCACATGTGTGTCTGTTTACTAAATCCCGAAGCCAGAGGTCACTAAATGTTAGACCAAATTCACTGGTGCTACTTTTCTGGCCCTTATAACACCAAAGGTCCAGGAATTTTGTGGTTTCAGTGTAAAAACTGACAACAAACAACATTATTTCATTATACTTTGCTACATTACACTCTTTGCTTTAAAAGACGGTTGTTGAATAAGCACAAACAATGCAACAAAAGGTTTTGTTATAAATTGCACTTGTTAAACAATATTAAGTTCTTGACCTTTGTTCGAGGAAACATTCTCTGTCTGAACCGCTTGGAATTTTAATTAACTACACCTGCTTTAAGCTATTCAGTATCATTCCACAACACCATTCTTAGATATCATAGACATAGACATGACACTTGCTCTTCCAAGACTTCAGGGAAAAGCCTGACCCTCATCCATCAGATACCAGAACTGTCCTTCACTCATGGAGTTTGGAGACAAACCCTATGAGAGTTTCAGCTTGTAATTCAAAGTGACTCCTGACCAAAGGTAAATCCCTCTGAGATCATAGCCCCGGGTTTATTTGGTGGTGTTACTTGTGTGGTGAGATAATGAATGCGGACTCAGCAGAGAACCAACCGAATTAAAGACCCACAACAATGCTGTAAGACTGAACACACCTGTGGTAGGCAACATAGCTAGTCAAAATAGCTGATATTAGTAATAAGTTTCTTCCAGGTCAAAATGAACATATACCTGTAATTTAGGTGTAACACTGCTACCACATTCTGTCCCTATTTCCAGTTTAAAAAACAAACAATATCTATATCGTTATTTTTAGACCCCTTTAACTAAATGTATACCAAGTCAAAATAAATTGAAGCTGTGCTCACTTGAAGGTATGTTGAAGGTATGTTGTTGTATTATCTTCATACTGAAGATAATATAAACTTTGATTCTGCCGAGTCAAAACCGAATGGACAGTCAAACTATTTTGAAAGACAAGTCGAAATTATTTGTTTGTTTGTCAGAATTAGCCATCAAAAGTTAAACCGGCTTCTTGCCATTGTTCAAGTGAGTGCGACCACTGCCAACAGCAGCAGCTCGCTGGCTAAATTACGCAAGCATTAAACTAGTGGCAAGGTTAGCAAACAGCTAAAAACACAAACAAACACAGCAGCCGGTTCTTTTTATTTTCACCAGACACAAAGTTTGAGCTCGTGTCATTTCAATGGCACGTATAAATACGCGTTATTGTAAGATACGTGTGCAACATACGGAGTGAAATGACATGCCACCTAAGTTTTAGAAGTTTTAACAAAAGAGCATCAACAACATGGCCAGGCAAGTTAGCATTAGCATTAGCTACATTTCGTTAGCATGGCTAGCTGCTCGCTTCCAGAAACTGCTTACCCGAGTTCAGCGGGATCTCCGGGGGGATTTTAACAGTATCTCTTTACTGCTGTCAGCTGCGTCAAAATCAACAGCACCGATAACTACATCCACACAATCATCTCGCGGTGTTAAATTTGTCCAAATCGTATTAAAACATGAAGTAGCAGCAAGTGTTTATGGTCTGCAGTAAAGTCCTTCGATGCTGCTCTGAGTCGGTCCGGTCGGAGTTTGTGTTGGTTGGTCATTGGTGCGCACGTCGCACTCTTACGTCATCACGTAAGACGTAAACTGACCACTCAGTATTATGGACGAAGAGCATGATGAGCCTGAACTGAAATAGAGAGGGGGAATGCCCGGAGCACTGATTTACATTTACCACTCAGGAACTAACATGTGCCTGTGATGGCTCTGCATTTCAATCGGTCCAGATTCTAATCTCTTAAAACATACATTTAAAAAGAGTGTGCTTGTAATACTGATACTGTTCATAATAGTTTCCCCCACAATATGTAAATCCACCTATTAAGGGGTGGATTTGTATTACAATCTATACAATCTAGATTAAAATCTATAAATATCAATTAAATGTCAGAAAATGTCGACCGCTGTTTTTCAAACCTGGAAAATATGATGTTCTCAAATGTTTTGTTTTGTCCACAAACCAAAATGAATCCGTTTTAATGATTTCTTTGTTATATGGAGCAAAGCAACCAGAAAATATTCACATTTAAGAAGCTTAAATCAGAACATTTGTTTTAATTTAAAAAACAAACAAAAAAAACCCTCAAGCATTTTATATTTTGAATCAATAAACCATCCATTTCCATGGGATGTTTGATTAACCTTATTTTAAACAAATGTTATTTTAACAATCTTTAGTAAAAAGCCGGAAAACCCAATTTGCTATGGTAATGACCAATTTAGAGTATATATTTGTCTTGTTTTGCTTTTGTTCTTTCTTTCTGTGTGTCTGTGTGTGTATGTTAGCATGAATCAGCATTTTAAAGTTGGAGCTGTCATGTACTTCATCTTCTTGGTTATAAAAATTAACCATATTTTACTGACTAGTCATGTTTTATGTAGTTTAGCATGAAGACAAACATTTCCCTCTCAAGTGTTGCTAAAGTGTAAAGTAGAATAAAATGGGAAAAATCAAGTAAAGGAGCTTTTATTTTCACCGCTGGGTAAAGGTTCAATAGGAAATAGGAAAACAACATAAACAATTCAATCTATAAAAGGAAAGACAATGTGAGCGCATTGATATTGTCATATATATCACACCTATGCTTATGTGTTTACATTTGTACATGTGTCTCTCTGTGTTTGTTTGTCCATGTGTCTGCTCAGGAAAGCCCCTCATCCCACGGTTCATGAGGCCACCTCTGAGATGTGGTGAATGTTGGACAGAGTGAGTTGCGCTTCTCGTGCCGGGTAGAAGCGTCTCGAGCGCAACCACAGCCTCCCAAACACTCCTGTGATCAGCAGCAGGACGGCCAGCAGCCCTCCAAGAACAAAGGTCGCCACGGGAGGGACTCCGCCCGCATCTACATTAAAAAGGACGCACATATAATTAGCATCCAAATACTTTTCACACCCTCTCCTTCACTGTTTAATTCCCTGGAAAAAGCACAACAAACCTTGAGAACTGAAGAAGCTTCTTTATATGAGACGTAAAAAAATCAAGTTGCTACTGAGTTTTGAGAGGACACCAGTGTGATTGACAGCTGGTATCATCCAATAGGAGCCTGACACTACATAGTCCTTACTCAGTGGGGATTATTTTCTATCAACTAAAAACTAACACTAAAAAAACCCAGATAACCACAGAGACTGTATATAATGTAAACAAAAAAAACATACTCATATTGGGCTTTTCATTGTTGTCCAGTAGTCGTCTGATTGGTCCATAAGACACTGTATGGGACAGAGGGACATCTCTCCTCATCCTCACTGATACATCTTCATTGTTGCAGTTCTGTTCAACGACACACAAACAAAACAAAGGAGATTCTTCACGTTTCAGGGTCAAGCTGTTCATATTTTAAAATACGTCACTTGTTGCTCACGTAGCAGGAAAAACAATTATAGCCTGGTGGGACTATATTAAGGCTGTAAGCTACACATATTATAGCATGGCTACTTGTCTGAACTGGCCTCTGACTCCCAGTGTGTGGAATAGGTGTAGCATGAGCTCACTCACAGGCTGACACAGTCCAGGGGTGTTGTGACAGATCTGGACGTTGCAGTGGAGGAAGACGTTGGTGTAAGAGCTGCCGACAAACTTAAACATTTGTATCCTGAACATGGCCTCGGGGCCGAGGCCGTTCGTCAGGACACGCAGGGTCTGTTGGTTTATCAACACCGGGCAGCTAGAGAGAGACACAGAAAACAAGTCAGGGAGATTTAAATCTAAAATTATATATACAGTTAAAACAGGAGGAAAAATAAACATATATCAATGTAAGAAATTAGGAAGTCGTGTTTCAACACAGTGAGAGACAGATTTATTTCTGAGTGTTTCCCGTTCACCCCCCCTCTCTCTTCCGGCATTGTGAAATCATTGTGCAGTTTCATTGCTGTGCTCTGCTCTGCTCTGCTCTCCCTAACAGTACCAAATACTGCCTGGTTGTCAAGGACATGCACAGCTGTCGGAGCCTCTCAGACAGGAGTCACATGACCGCCGGGGCTGTGAGTTGTTGTCTGGCTAACTCTCTAAGCAACAAATTCTCTTATTTCAGATTTCAACAGCGCACACACATGCAAGTGTGGTGAAATGACACAGGCACGGTGTAAAGTGTAAGCAGGTTTCGACACACACACACACACAGTCTCCTGTGTGAACTCAACCTCATTATTGTTATTATTATTCATGAGCGAGACCTTTACCATTGATTTCTTTATTATTTCTTAATGGTTGACTTTTGCTATTAGATAAGTATGAATTTTAGGTTTTGCTTTAGGTTTCAATCAAGGGATCCTCGTCAATTTAACAGGCCAGTCTTTACTGTGCTGCACAGTATGTTTAAAAAGTGCAATACATATATGTATATATATATATATATATATATATATATGTATATATACCCTCTTCAGCTTAAAAAACAGTACAGCTGAAGAGGGTGGAATTCAATCACAGATAATGATATATTGTCAAATAGACTAAACTACAAATTTAACATTAATGTTAATGAAAATATCGCAAGTAATCAATTTACAGCACAGCTAAAGAAAAAGACGGTGGCAACTTATACCATAATATTTAAAAAAAATATATTTCTTGTGGAAATTTGTGGCGATTCACTAAATCGGTTTATTAGAAACATTCAAGAAATTTGCACAACCATTTTGTGGGCAGACCTGTCTCTGATGAAGGTGTACTGTATATTACTGTATGGATCACTGGTTGGCGTCGCCCAGCACCTCTCGATACGCAGCATCAGGTGAGCCGGGATCTGTGGGACAGAAGGGAGTCGAGCGACAAGTCAACAAGAGGTTAAAACAACACGGGAGAGAAGATGAAGAGCATGTGTGCAGTGTTGGATTTCCTGCATGACTTGACAACTATATCGCAACAACAGACAACATGTTGCCTAACGTCCCGCAAGAACGTCCTCGACCTAATCCAAAAATAGCTGTCAATAGTGGGAATATTTCAAATGCTATCATGTTTTCTTCTGTCTGGCTTCAGCTTTAACATTTTGTTTTGAAAGCACAAAATATCTGGCACACTCAAGTTAATATAACATGCCGGTATTAAGGTTCAGGACTGTACATGATAAATTAACGTAGAAATAAGTATATTTTTTTCTCAATCAGTTCTTCAATAGCACATGATTAATGTTTTTTCTTTCTGATTAGAGGAGCAATAGACAATAAAGTATGGCACATATGAGCCTGGTTACAGGTGAAGTCTGTGAACTTTTGTTTGAAAAAAAATCAACATGGTACCGGGCCAATCACAAATGCAAAGGCTTGAATGGGAAAAAGGAGACAGATTTCAATCAGTGTTAGAAGAATGTTGTTCTTCTTCATTTGCATAGACCAGCCTTTGTGTTTCAAAATGCAAAACTCGCTCTCTGACTGGTTTGTCCATTCAGGCTGTTGTAGAAAGATAGCCCCTTTTCCACCTATGGTCCCAGCTCACCTCGCCTCGCATCGGCACAGCACGGCACGGCACGGTTTAGGTTGGTTTTCCACTACAAAAATAGTAACTACTCAATGTGGGCGGAGTCATCACTGCTGACTTTGTTTTACACGCGACACACACAAACGAGTGACCAGTGAGGCGGTGGAAACACGCCATAAGGCTACAAAAACCAGTACATCCAAAACTAATAATCCATTCTAAATGTTACATTCTGGACCTTTAATACTCTGTATTGAACTTTGATTTACCATGAAAACCTTCACAAAGATGTCATCGTCCAGAGTCAGTGACGGCACAGTCGTCCACCTGTCCTCAAAGGCTTCGTCCTTGTACAGCAACATGGACACGGAGAAGTTCCCGTCCTCTGTGTTTAGAGTTATTGTTCTGTGGCGATTAAAACAAACACACGTTAACAGCAAATACACCAAATCAGGGTATTTTAGGGTTAAAAAAAACAAAACAACAAGACCGACCTGACATCCACTCTGACCATGTTGTCGCCGTTGGGTTGTTGGACCAAATAGTTGTTGGGATAGCGGCACACAAACGTGATGTTGATGTAGTTCCTCGTTATGACGTCCGAGTCGTTGTTGTGTATGGCGTTTATGAACATGATGTGTGTGTCGTCTGAGGCCTGAGGAGAGGCAGACGATGTTAGTGGGAATAAAATAATTTCTTTGAAGCAGACGCTGTCCTTTAAATTGCTTTTTTTTACAAGACAAACAATGGGAAATGCAACATAATCAATTTACAGTTGACTATTAGGCAAATGAAAGAAGATAATTAGTTAAAATGTACATTTATCTACAAAATCGTACTGGTGTTTATAAATAATTTGACTGTAGATTTGTCTCACTGCGCAGTATTGTATTCTGTATATTTTAATGTTGTATTCTGTATGTTTGAATTGTTGTAACCCTGTCACTGTTTGTTGTTGACGCTCAATTTTATTTCTCGTTAAATTAAGGCTTTTAGGTTTTTGGCACTTGATACAGAATTTACACTCTGTCAGGAGTCAGTGAGGAGACTTAAAGCCACATATTCCTTTGCTGTAAAGTGATGTTGATGAAATCATAAAACAGGGTCCGGTTTAAAAGGCTGTCCGAGGTCCGTCTGGGCACCCGCTGAGTGCAGGCGGAGGAGTGGTGGTCAGTTTTTTTTACTGCCTCTTTGTAAACACACAACCCCCCAGCATGAGCACCAGCAGCAGGTTTGTACAGAGGCAACAGGTCCTGATTACTTGATGACAGAACCTGCTGGTGCTTGCACTTATCACTCACAAACACAGAAGTACTGCTGAAACGCGAGCAACGGTGCCGTCGAGTGTAAACGTCTGACCTTTAAACCCAAAATGTTCAGTCATTCCTCCTCCGACGGCTTGGGTTTAAGAGGTCCAATGGTCAAGGTGAAAGCCAGATTGACACAACTGTGGCATTCTTCAGCTTTAGCAACGTCCATCTAATCCAACAAAGACAAACTTCCCTAAGGCTCCATGCAATAACCTTGTGAAAGTACTGCGGTAGAGGACCGGGTGAGTTAACCTTTTGCTCGCTTTACGAGAAGAACCTTCACACATTCCAGGCGAGAAATTCAAGGACTCTTTGGCGAACTGAAGGAGGGATTCAAACCTCTTTAAATACTAAATCCATGCAAATGGCTGGATTGAAATAATCAAGGGCGCTTGTTGGCCAGTGATTTATGGCCTTCCTTTTCAGTGAGCCTCAACAAATAATCATCATTCCCATGTAAATTCTGATAATTTAAGACCACAGAGCCATTCAACGTCCCAGTGCTGCATTGAATAAGGTTGTGGGCTGTTGTAGGGAAAAGGAACAACACCACCCTTCTTTCTTGACACACACACCACTCCCCCCAGTGTCTTTTCTCTTCACTCCCTTTCTGTCTGGCCTCAGAATATGCGCCTTTCTCTGTCCATCTTATTATACTTGCTATGAGCTAATTCCAAACTACACATCTGAGTGAACACAGAACAGAGAGTCTCAGTCCACATTTACGTCACAGCAGAAAGGGGGGGGGGGTGTCAGTGCTGCTCCAGTTCCCACGACAACGAGACCATCGTAAAATGGATAATTTACTATGATGGTGATTTTATGTTGTCAATAATGGAGATACTGAGTGTAGTTTGTCTTCATAGTAGTTAAAACCATTTCATTCTTCCTTTTGTTTAGCACTTCTTCTAAATGTCTGCGTTCTCGTGCAACATTTGATTAGTTTTTTCCTTAAAGTAAAACTGTTAAATCCTTCTTGAAGCTCTATGTTGCACATTCCTATAACCTCTGTATATACTGTACGTTTAAACATAGTAATGGAAAAAAGCAGTCAAAATGCTCTGTGTTCTAAGGGTTAATAGCAAACATTTGTTAAATCTCTGAAGGTCGTACCATTATAGTCCCACAGTCTGAAAGATTTGTCTTTATGCTGAAAACATAGTCGTCTCCGACCTCAACGCCGCGGCACTCGGGATCATTTAAATGCAAATCCCAAACCTAAACATAGGAAAAAAACAAATCACACAGCAGATATTAGATGAAATAAGTCGGGAGGGAACGTCTACTTTAAGGGCAAACACTTACATGAACTGGAGGCACTTTGTTGAGGAAAAAAGCGCTGGGAATAATAACCTCCATGTGGTCGTTGGTGCAAACAACAGTTTCATTGAGCTCTGATGGAAAAATAACAACATTAAAAGCAAATTATACATCACACAGAATATATTGTGCAGGTAATAAGAAAAGATAAGGATTTTTTTTAATAATAATTAATATATACCACAGTATTCTTGTATTTTTATTTTGTCTACTTTTATTCTTTTACATACATTTTTAGAAGGAAATATGCGTTTTCAGCTAATTTAATAAAACGACTTAAATATGATGCTGATATTATACAAATTAGTAAAATGAAGCTGACTGATAATGAATGAATAATGATGTAATAAAATGACTGTTTTTATGCATTTATACATTAGTAACAAGGATTGAAAATAATTTGTAATAAGGATTGAAAAACAAACAAAAAAACAAAAAAAAATTAATTTTTCATTGAATTTTTTTTCATATATTTAATTTTGCAGATAAGCTATATGCTATAATATGTTATTAAATCTAATTCCTCATATGTTAATTAATTGATGGTGTTTTATTTGTGCGGCTGCCTGTTTTGGCCAAGTCTCCCGAGAGAAAGAGGTTCTTAATCTCATCCGGACTTTATTTTTGCTGGTTAAATAAAAGTTATATATTAAAAAAATAGCTTGAGTTTCACCTCTCAAATGACCGTCACATTTTCAATAAAACACAAAATCGAGCCCTGCTTCCTTCACATCGCATTTAGGAAATTTCATAACCTGGACGACAGACAATCTTCACAGAGATAAACGTCTTCAATAAGATCTTCAGTATGAAAACAGTTTCTCTATAATGATTAAATACAATTTAAAAAGTCTGACATCGTGTTCCAGGCTGTTTATGATGCTGACAAAAGTGTGAGCTCACCCTCCTCCTCAAGCTCTGCTGGCATGACCATCCTCAAGGTGAAGAGTAACCAGGAAAAAAACAAAGTGGCAGGTGCCATTTTCCAGACTCTCTCTCTGCTTTCTCTCTCAGCTCAGAAACTCCACTACCTTTTGGCCCCTCTTTCCTCGAACCTCTGTGAATCTTCTGGGTGACTATTTCTGTGGACTCACTGTCACCACCAAGACGTAGTACCTCTATCTTCTAACTCCGACCCTCGAAACACGGCTGTAATGAAGTGGGAGCCTCCCATCTGGCCTTAAAACACCCGCTTGAATGATGTTCCCACCAACAATGAGATTCCGCACATGAATAGGAGAACTGAGGGGAGTCCAAGGTAACACGCATGTCACCGCCTACCACAGCGATGTCGTCTTAGTAAACATCTTACAACTTTTCTTACTATAGCAGGGCAACAAGATGCCTGGTAACCATGCAGGAGTGGGACAACAGCACTGAGCTGGCACTCTTTGTTGTCTACATCCTTTGTCTGAACATTTTAAAAATCTTTACTGGAGCGGGAATACGCAAAAAAAAGAAAAGAAACTCATTATGAATCGAGGACAATTCAGTGATGATGCCAAGGACCTGTGAGTGTATGTGTGTGGTGGAACAGACCATAAAACATTATTTTGATCAAATTCTGAATGAAACAGCTTTACAATGTCCAGACAATTTGTTAAGTGGAAGAGGATGAGGTACCTGCTGCAAACAGGCAGAAAACAACGTTTTATCAGTTTGATTTACAAGATTCGTTTCCAAGACACTGAATCTCTGAAGCTTCTTCTGCCTTTTTTGTCTTGCAAATAGGACAGGACTCAAGTGTCAGACGGGATTGTTTTAACAGACAAATGGCTTAAAGAAGATCGTCCGGAACAAGAGGATCCCGCTTAAAATCTCTCACTTCTGTAAAGAAGTAAAAGTGCAACAAACAGTCCAAGGTCAACGACTTCCTGCCTGCCTGCCTCCATTTTTATGACATAATCACAATAAAATCACTGGACAACAAGAGCTAGAGTCAGAACAGGGTGGTGGTTTTATTTCCTGAAGAGTCTGGATTTTCTCCATGTGTATTTTGTCGCTTTGTTAAAAATTCACATTGTTATATTAGATTAACACCAAGAACAATTCTGTACAGTACAGGAGGCAGATTTGCACTTGCACAGCTGAGGAAGTCAAGTTACAATTAAGACAAGTGAGGCTAAGAGATTTCAAACAGGAGCTTATATTCAAATACAAAACAAGGTTGTAGTCTGTTGCAAGTCATTTGCTAAAATATCCTTTTGGAAATGTGTTTAATAATTTAGCAATGCCCCTACAAAATGAGTGGAATGTGCAAAATCAGAGTAGTTCTATCACCACTGAGTAGAAGAGAGTGAGTTGTTTTTGCCTTTGCATCTTCAGCAGGTGCAGCTCAGTGTTCACTGTCATCGGTGAACAGATCAGCGAGGTCAGCGACTGTCAATACTGCAGCCTCCGAGTGCTTCATGGTTGTGCTGGTGTGACTAGAATAGAAAAACAAAAAAACGTTCAGAATCCCACCCACACAGAATGAAGGGGTTTATTGAACACAGTGTGAACTCGTACCTCTTCTCTGCAGTCTTCAGCATTGTCTGCATTCTCTCTTCAATCGTGGATTTAATGAGGAATCTGTGAACAAATGTTGGCCTGGTGCAAAAGGAGAACAGAGATAAACACCAGTGTTTGGATATATTCAGAGAACAGCCATGATGTCGTATGAATTTTGACTCAATTAAAGTTACAGTATACAGATGTGAAGGAGAAGGTGGAACTAAATTTGAGGTTTTTAAGATTATTTAGGTTTAGGATAATTGATGACACTTCTGTCTATACCCAAACCTTTAAGCTGCTGGTTGTTGCTTTGCAGGGGTTCAAGTGAACCAAATGTAGGAGGCGGACTACAACGCAGGGCATAAACACAACCAAACCATGCGCGCGTTTAGAGCGATGGCCAGGAGAATTTGACACTTTATGTGACATCTAAAGTCAGTGGCTTAAAGATTTCAACATCTGCAGATGTGCAAAAAACCTGCAAAATATCCCATCGGTTGCGTCTTACTTGGTTTGGCCGATCCGGTGCACTCTGCCGATGGCCTGGAGCTCGTGAGCCGGGTTGAGGATGGGCTCAACCAGCAACACGTGCGTGGCTTCAATGATGTTCAGGCCGTTGGAGCCCGTGTGGAGAGGGAGGAGAAGAATGTTGATCTTGTCTTCGTACTTAAAGGAACACAGATTCTCCTGGAGAGATCGATGATTTGATCGTTAGAAATTAAAAAGAGCTACCACAGCAAAATGTACCAGATTATGACGATTCTTGTGTTTAATCCGTTTATAACAAATGTAATAGAAATAAAATAATATTTATCAGTCTGGAAACTTGGTAACATGACTGTTACACAAATTAAAGATTGGATTTTGGGATAAAGGATAAGAGTTTGAAAGAATAATTGAGAAGACATGCTGACGGAGAAAATGTGAAAGTAACCTGTCCATCAAATTTCCATATGGGATTAAAATTATGAGTTTGCATGTTGTTAAATAGTTCTAACCTTAAAATAAAGTGTTGGGAATAATAATATTTTCGGTGTAGTGGTGGAAAAAGTGGACACTCAACATATTTGTGGAGCACCTCTGTTGTCGAAGTAGCAGCGTGTGAGTTATGAAATGAAACGATTCAAACCTGAAATTTGTGAATTCCATTGATTTGTGAAAACTCCATATTGTTGTCAAACAACGCCTTGGCAATAATGTCCAGGACGCTCTGCCACTGTGGAGGAGAGAGAGTTAGAAACAAACTGGGTCAGATCCAAAATGGATATCATCACAGTAAATCACTATCTCTTGCAGGGAGGCAGGGATAGTTTACAGTTACCGTGGAGAAAACGAGACACTTGGCCCCGGGGTCGGTCACTTGAATCTTCTTAAGTGTTCTCACAACTGCCTCCACTTTTGTAGAATGGCTTCCCTGGCAAAAAGCAGGTGGAGGATAGTTAGGTTACACAGCTGGTCAGCAGTCAGTAATGTAACTAACCCCCCCCCCACAACAACTGATACAGTCATATATAATATTTAAAATCATACAGGTAGGCAACAAAATAGTTTTTCACCATGAAGTGAAATGAATAATAACTGTCAGACATGATGAATATCCTGCGCTGGGCCTGTATCACATGACATGATGATATTTGGCTCCACTGACCTTGACTGGGATGTCCTGGTCCTGACTGGATGACTGTGTGGTGAACACATAGGAGATCTCGGCGTGCGACGTGGTCTGCCTGCAGATGGCACACTTGATGGCGCGTCGCCTCGAGCCGATGCTGTACTGCTCCACGATGATGGAAATGCACTCGTTACAGAAGCAGTGGCCACACGTCAGCACTGCCCACTAGGGAAGAGAACAGAAAAGTACCAAATGACTTCATTAGTTACAGCTGATTAATTAGTTCCAGTGTGGAACATCTATTGCCCCCTGGAGACTAGATTTTTGAAGTTCGGCACTTTATGTGATGCATATCTGTCTTTTAACATACAGTTAGCTTGAAAAAGGTTCCTTCCAATGCAGCTCAATAACTCTGATGAGTGCCAGAAAGGAAAAGAACTTCACAGTCTTTCAGTACAACTCTGTTTGGGGCCTGAGGCCTTCGCTCATCACAATATTCGTTTCTGGTCTAGTTCAGAACACCGACAAAGTTAAGTATTAATCCAAATCCTAATCACTCATAAACTGAAACTAGTATAAAAACTTGTTAGGATCCTGGAGGAGAAGGAATGGCTTCAATCTAGACATAATCACAGACCCTGATAAGTGTTGATTAAACATTTGTACACATGGTGAGGTTCTCTGTCCTTCTCCACTCACTGCAGGGTAAATTATTCAGGTTGTTCTACAGGAACATGTTTTTCATTTAATTTTAAGACTCTAAAGTCCACTATAAGCAGGTTCACTGACTTTTTCTTTCAGCTATATAATACTCACTTCCTGCCCCAGAGGTCGAGCACAGATGGGACACGGCTCAGGATTGAGACCTCCAGTAGATTTGTCCTGGGACTGCAAGACAAGAATTTTTTATTATGTCTCTGCATGAGTCACTGAGGAGTTTTGGTAATCTGCTCTTGTGGTCACTGTTAACTGTAAATTACCCTCTCCAGATTTGTGAGATACAGAAGCTGGCCAAGCTTCTTTTGAAGCTGAGACTTGGCCACGGCGTGGTCATTCAGAAGCTTGACTCTGTTCTGCTCCACCTGGAAACACAACAGTTGAGGACTGGGTTCAGGAATGCAATAAAAAAAAGAGTTAACACAGAATATAACGTCTTTGGAAACATTCAGCAATTAAGTCAGACGTTGCAAAGGTAAAAGATAACTTTTATTTCCATTACTATGCTTAAACATGCAGTATATACAGAGTCTATAAGAAAATTGGATTGAATCTGTGAAATGTGGAAATACGTCCCAGTTTAAAAGTTCACATGGCTCGTTTTTATGAACAAAAACAAAAGAAAAACGCTCTATTTTGTGTTATCTGCACAATTATTGCTACTTTATATCACTACTAAAAATGTGACATAAAATGAATCACAACTTTGACTCAACATTCTTTAAAGCCTGAATATGTGACCTATAAACACACACCCTCAGGATGTCCATATAAGTGGAAATTAAAGAAACACTTTTTTTTATTTTTGTAAATTGAGGGTCTAAATATTGATGTTATTGATATTTTAGTTTTTTTCAAATTTCAATAGAGGGCTGTCATTTTTGGTAAAATTCACCTCATGTGGCTCAATAATGTGTAGGAGTTTGGGCTTCGGCTCGTCGGGGAGACGCACACGTAGCCTCTCTGTGGCCATTCCCAACTCGTCGATGGCCGACACGTTATTCCGCAGCACCATCCAGTACTCGTGCAGCACCTGAGGATCGAGAGACAGAGGATCGGTGTCACTAATATTTAAACATGTGCGAGGGTTAAGATCATGACACTGGTTCTAGCTTTACAAATGTATTTGTCAGCACATAACACGTTTAGGAATACAAACTCACACCCAGTAGAGGTTAACAATGAACCTTAAACTCAAGGATTTAGGGGTGCTTTGATTTTGTGCAGATATACCGGGGACAACAACAATAAAATACCAAGTAAATAGAAAATGTTACATAAAATGATAGAATTAAAATAAGAGATAAGAAAAACTGAGGTGATAAATTATGAAGATTGACACTGAATATACATATATCTATCATATTTCCCAGAAGCATTATTAGGAGATCTTGATGTTTAAAATAATGTAGTTATATTGTATAGCGAGTTTTAAATGAAACAGTGACTAAAATATTAAATATAATTATAATTTACTACAATAAACACTTTAAATCCAGTTTAAATGTTTAAATCCATTTCACATTTGTAAACATGTCTGAATTAAAGAGCCATTATTAGTCTCAAAGGTACAATGTAGTTTAACGTGAGAGCCATTAAACAACTATTAAAAGCTGCAGTGGAAGAATCTTATGTCACTTTTATGAGCATTTTGTGCTCACTTAAACTTTTTTATTGTAGGCGTTTGTACTTGTACAAACCTTGTACTCCTTCTTCCAGTTCTCAAACAGCTCCATGAAAGTGTTGCCCTCCTCCACCAGCTCTGGATCCACGCGTTTAGCTTTGGCAAAAGACAAAATGGCCTTCAGCGTGCGCTCGGTCTCACTGGCGGCCCAGAGACCTCGACTGGTTGTGGGGAGACGGTCGTCGACCAACCCTTCCTCGTCTTCAATCATTTCCTCAAAGATGGCCGTCTGACCCTTCACCCTGTTAGACAGTTGTTGTTGTCGTCATATTTTTATGCAAGTAGATTAATAAAACCAAGGGGCTATAGAAAGCTACTTACGTGTGAGAAAACAGCTTGGACTCGTAATCTACAAACAGTTCATCTGCTTTGCAAAAGACGCAGCTAAAAGAATTATAAAAAACAAAGAGTAGTCATTGATAGTATTAGTTATGAATTGACAGATACATTAGATAAATAGATAAAGACACAGATAAATACATAGACAGACAGATTAAAAGGACAGGCAGACAGCACAGTACCATAGTAAGACAAAGAAGCAAGAAAAGGAATGAAGGTGTACAGTAGCATTCAACATTCATAAGCTGAGCTGATACCCTAAAAGTGCAAAAAATAAAAAGTCTCACTTGTTGAGTGGCAGTCTCATGGGTCTGAGGTGACAGACGGTGACCTCATCGATCACCTTCTGTGAAACTGGGCCTTCGAGATCCTTCACTGCGTCCTGCACGGTCTTTTGGGAATCCACCAGATCTTGCATTTGCGTGGTGAGCAGGAACTGCAAACCGCAAGCATCACGGAACCTACACGGACACACACACACTTGCTTTTAGTGTGTTTTTTTCTCAGCATAACTAATCGCAATCACCTTATTTTTGTTCAATAGATTCCGCACTTGTCAGCCATGGAGAGCTTGCTGGCTTGTTGTTTGTAGCTGGACGTAAGCTCATTCTTGACACGAGACACCAGCTCGTCATCGGTGGAGCAGCGGATCGACCGCTGTATCACGTCCAGCCACCAGGGGGCGTTAAGCTTGACCTTGACAAAGAAAGTTTAATTATCAATTTTTATAATATGATATTTGTGATATGAAGACGAGTCATTTTTTGAGTCTGTTTTACATTTATATTAGTTTACTTTTGTAGTAGTTTAGTCGTAGGGTGTGAATATTGGATAAGTTTAATTTTAAAAGCTGGGGAAAACTGTTCATCTTTAAGTTAAATTAAAAGGTAGCAGTGTTTTCAATTAATTGTTTTCTGTTTTCATTTTGCAGGTAAGATTCGGTTTGAAAAGATAAGTTTTGGTTTGTTATTTAGGCATTGATCCGCTCTGAAAATTAATAAAACTTCTAAAAATGTTGGCTTTCTTTGGAAAGACACACACACGTTACCCCTGGTTTCCTCCTGGACATAACAATAACTCAAAAACACTAATCTGACTTTAACTTGGTAAATCATCAGTTATTTTTTACATCACAATCTATACAAATGCGAAGTAAAAGATGTTTCTCACTTTGCGTCGTAGCTCTTTGATGTTCAGTAACACCGGCTGCAGAGCCTGATGAGCGTCCGCCACCTCAGAGTCATATTTGGTCATGTAGTGCTGCCGCAGCTGCTCGGCCTGAGGAGTCAAAGTGGGTGAGAGCAACAGAAGACAAGAAAGTGTGACGAATATTCTCATCAGAAACAAGCTCAACAATAATGACCAACATGAGCAGGAGACAGGCACGGGTTTATTTACCTCCTCACTCAGTCTGTCGTCTCTCAGTGTAGGAGGTATCCCGGGGTGCTTTGCACTCAGCAGTTCCATCAAATTATGTGTAGCATGAAGTCTCTGATATGATAAAAAAAAATATATAGTTACAAAGTCATTTTGAAGTAATTCTTAAGGTTTTTGTATTCATAAAAATGACATAAAATCATTGAATATCTATTTTAATCACAGATATTAAAGCAATAACAAAGGAACTACTTTGATGACATTGGGAAGCAGCGTGGGATCATTTGTTTTAGAATTGTTGTTTTGTTTTTCTACGGATTTGAAGAGATTACACAATTCAACAAAGTATATAACAACCTGTAATTTTCATATATATATATATTTTAATGCTGAACTCTTTACATCCATCGTAAACAAACGCACGTTCAACTAATCTGATGCATTTATTCATTTTATTTATCCAGTGTATTTGAGAGACGTGTGAAAAAAAGACGTGAAGAGTATGAGGCCACATACCTGTAATGAATCCGTCTTCAGTCTGTCTTTGTGCTCCTCTGATGAGCGAAGCACTTCTCTATACATCTCCACTGCCTCCACAAAGTCATCTAAAAAGGTGGCAAAGGGAAACGTCCATCATTAGTGACACTCGACACGTCTGTCGCATGTAGCATTAATGAGACGTGCCATACAAACCACTCCGACACGCTCGGCCACATTATACACATCGCCTCACAGAGGCCTCCTTCCACAAAACATCTCGGTACAAAGAGTGTTGGGAGACATACAGCTGAGATCATGCCTTGTGTTTTGTTTGAACTGATTCCCATGGGAAACTGGGAGCAGATGGAGCACAAAAACAGAGGTGAGGTTTTTATACCTCTGATGATGTGAATTCCAGCCAGGCCGTTGAGAGCGCACACCAATTGTCTGTGTGCTTCTTCACATTCCACTCGACATTTCTTCTGCAGAGACTTCAGGAGCTCCTCCATTGTCATGGTGCTGCAGAGAGGACACAAACAAACCCCACTTAACAAACCCTCAAACACAAATTACACGGAATGGGTCAACTTTAAATAGACACAACCACAAACTGTGTCATTGAGAAAAAGAGATGCTATGGTCCTTTACAGTTACTAATCCTGTGAAACCCCAGTTCATTTAGCTAACTGTTAATTAACCGGTGCAGCTGCCTCCAAAATAAGACGCAGCTTCTCCACCGAGTGCCTTGAAACATAATGTCAAGGATCATCTACCTTTTCTGCAGAGGCAGGAACTCGCCCCTCACAGCCTGTGGATGGCAGCAGGCCTGACGCAGACGCAGCAGTGGGCAGAGGATGGTGTTGACGGTGCGACGGTCCAGGCTGCCAAGTTTCAGGCTCCAGTCAGATATCTTCCTGAGTTTGACCAGGGCGTCCTGGGAGCAGACCTCATGTTGACGGTGGTAGAAGTGACCCTCGACGGGGGAGAAGCGCAGCCAGTGAACCTCTTCTGTCTGAGGAGGAATCTGGATCTGGAAACATAGGAATACGAAAAAGTGAAATTAGCACAAACCCTGAAACTGTGCTGAAGTGAACACAATACAACAATTTTTAAACCAACCTGATCGATGACATCTTTTTTGGCAGATCGCCAGAGTAACTGAGCGATTACATTGTACAGAGGTTCTGTGTTTCCATGTCGATAAGGCCGATAAAGCAGCTGGTGCCACCAGTGCTTCACCCAGTATGGATCGACTCCCAAGAAAAGTACAAGACCATACAGATCTGGACACAGAAAAAAGACAAATCACAAGGGAACTAAAAAAGGTTTGAATGATTTTTTCAAAATTCTAGGATAAGTAGCCTTTGTTGTACATCAGATTAAAATAAAATGCCAAAAACCCAATCACAGGACATTGATCACAGCATTGATACCACAGATGTTTTTGGTATTACCTTCTAAGCCTCTTTGGACTGGAGTGCCGCTGACACACCAGCGGTTGACAGATGCAAGGCGGAGAGCCATTTCTGCAGCCTGACAGCAAAATGACAGGAAGCACAAATTAAGTTTCAACTAATTTCAACTAAAACTATCTTAACTATCAAATTAACTATCTATTATCTATTCTTCCATTTTACCTTCGCAGTTGGGCATTCAACCATCTGAGCCTCGTCCAGACAGATGCGCCACCACTCCACAGCCACCAGAGGACTGGGAACAGCCATGTATCGCTTTTGGTTACGGAAGCGGCGTCCATCTTTGCTGTTACTGTGGGGAATGTCCACGTAGTTGAGCTCCGACCGCAGCACGTCGTACGTGGTGATGACCACGTCATGCTCAGCGAGCATATGTGGCTGGATGAACCCGTGTTTCTTCACACCCTGATAAACCTGAGATGAAGAAGTCACATTGATTTAGGTGAATAACTCTGTCAGTATATGTTCTTTGGAATTACAAGTTAAAAAGCAGTGGAATCAGGGGGTAAAATGCCGTGTGGATATCAAACACATATGAGAAGAGTCATATATCCATTTTTCTCACCAGCACACGGAGGGAAGAGGACCTAATGTGTCGGTTGATCTCCTCCACCCACTGGTGGCAGATGGAGCTTGGCGAGATGATGAGGGTGGCAACAGTGGAGACAGGTTTCATAGCGACCAGGCAGTGAGGGCAATAGAAAGGTGTCGTTTCAAGGCTTTCCTCTTTGTAGTTCACACACTCTGCATGCTGCCACAGCTGACAGTTCATACACTGGACGCGGGCCTTGTAGTCAACGATGCCCAGTTCGCCACAGATGCACTCAAACCGGTAGTCTGGTGTGTTAAAGGGAACCCGAGACGCTCTGGTGGGGGTTTTTGTCTCCTCCTGGGTATCGAGTAGATCATTCATTCTGGACACCTCATGTGTGTCTGACTCACTTTTATCCTGAGACATCTCTAAGGATGCTTTGGACACATCCAACGTGTTATCTGACTGAGCTGTTGTCTCATTCAGACCTTCATCCCACTCCTCTTTGGTTTCTCTGTCCTCTGGTGCGGGACAGTCAGATGTAAGAGGACTCAGATCTCTCTCATCTTCTGTGAGAGCGTTTTGAAGAGCTGCTTCTGCTTTCTCTTTTGCTCGTCTCTGAAACATTTTTCTGGGTGTGCCCTCTGTGGTTTTTGAAATCTAAAATAAGAAAGCAACGAAGAAAGGTTAAACGTGACAACAGTAATATTTGTGGCATAAAAAATTCACACGGGAAGCAGTTTATTCTTACAGACTTGGATGCTCCTGCTAGTTTCTTCTTTATTTCTTTGAAGTTTTTTCCCAGTTTGAATGACCCGGCCAGACCACGTCCTTTAACCCGGTTAACCAGGCCTTCGTCTATTAGCTTCTCCAGCGTCTTCTTGATGTGGTTGCGGTTCTTTAACAGGTCATAACCGTAAGTGGCGCGGATGTAAGTGAACACAGCATTGACTGAGGCTCCCTTTCCAGATCTCATCTCCTTTATTGCCGTGAGTAGCATGACACGCACAGCTGGTGAAAAATGCACAACATTTATTAGAAACTGTAAATCAAATCGCAAAGGTTGTGATGTTTAAGAGGATTACAAATGATATACCTGGGTAAGATATTTTCATTTTAGGCTGAACTTCAGGCTTGCAGCGGATTACTTTCTTTCTTTCCAATGGAGGGGGAGGAACAAAGTAGTTGACAGATTTTCCCTGCAAGATACACAACCATAAACAGAGTCTTTTAATATAATGATTAAAAAGAAGAAAATATTAACAACAAAAGAGAAAAAGAAGGCAAGAAAATTGCATTTTTATCCTCACCTCTGGCAAGGTAAGTGTCTCTTGCTCCAGATCTTGCCGGGTGTGAGACAAGATGAGAGCCAGGACTTCCACTGTCTTTCCGAGTCCCATCTCATCAGCCAGGATACCACCAGGCCACTCGATGCCAGCCAGTGGAAATTCTCGTATTAAACTGCAGAAAGAACAGGTAATTATGTTAACGAAAAAAAGGATTTGTTTGGTAGTAAAAATTTACAGAAATCAACTTTTAAAAATCAAATTTCTTACCAGCCAGTAAATGGATTGTAGAACAACTTCTTCCCACACAAACTGACCATCTCCCTCCAGAGGAAATGCAGTGATTGTTCTGCAATTAAATAACAATCTTAAAAGACTAATTACGAAAATGTAATTATTACCAAATAAAACTGCCATTTAAGGATAAGGAATAATGTGTTTGTAAAGTACCTTTATGTGAAGTGTTTTTGTATTTTTCTCTCTTTAGCATCCAGTTGACAGCTTGAAACTGATAAGGTCTGAGCACAGGAATAAGAGCCTTGTGCTGGACGTCATAGGTAGTCTCCTGGCTCTCCCTCTGGTGTAAATGTCTGACGTAATCGTAGAGCTCCTCGATATTCTGCCTCTCCAAGTCGGTGTCACACTCCTCTTCCTCATTTTCAACAACTTCTACATAACAAATACAGCTGCAAAATTAACTCTTACTCGTGATTAATACAGAGTTACAAAGGGTTGAACTTGGCTTGCTTTGCATTAAACATCATAGACATTAGGACCAGACGCTTACCAGGGATGATGAAATCATAGAAATACTCCATTAACTTCTGCATGACTTGATTTGCTTTCTTCAGACGAGCATTTCCCTCACTGAGGAACTCAGGCTTCCCGAGCCCAGTTTCCAGCAAGTATATCCCAACCTGCCAAATGTAGACAAATATTAAAAGATGAAAAAATGTCAAATGTAACAATGTTAACAAGACATGTCAGCTGTTTGGCTAAAGTTCAACTTAAGTCTATGGCAGTGTATTTGTAGATCTCCTCGATATTCTGCCTCTCCAGGTCGGTGTCATAGTTCTTCCTCACTGTCAACAACTTCTAACAAATACAGCAGCAAAAACAACTCTTATCCAGGATCTCAGTGGACCTTAATTAATACAGAATTACAAAGGGTTGAACTTGGCTTTCATTTGAATAATCTATCTTGACAGCAAAAATTTTTTGATGAAGCAAAAAAAAACAACACATTTGTGATGATTTGCACAAAGAACTAAGAAAACTCCATGTATTAGAATTTAAGGTCCAGTGTGTTAGAATAATGACATCTAATGGTGAGACTGCAGATTGCAACAAACTGAAGACACCCTGGCTGTCACCGCTTCCTTTTCACAAGCACGACAAGGAACTATGGAAGCCTTTGCTTACCAAGAGGTATGTTGCTCTGCTTAATTTTCTTAATAAGCTTCTGTTCCACAACACACGCTCTGGCTGGTTTGTCAATTCAGGCTGCTGTATAAACATAGCGCCACAAGATGGCGGGCCAATATCAGAGCTTTAAATACTAATGACAAGCTTTTAAAGCTACAAAAACAATACTTATGGGTAGTATATTCAATGTTAGTTATGTCGATATTCCAGACATGTTACATACGGGACCTTTAACAGCACTTGTTGCATTCATACCTTTATTGAGTCCTCTTTTTTCTGGTGGCAGAGCTGCATCACCCTCCTCTTTTGCAGCCAGTCAAAGTCCTCTAGTGGGATGCGAGTTAGGCTGCACTCCGCTGTGCAAGTGTCCTCATCAGGTGTCCACTGCAGTGCCGAGTCGTCATCACACCTGCTGTAACTGAGGCAGAGCTGGTCCCCCATTCTGTGGAGTGCAAATGCTTTCTGTTCACAGTCTGGTGGGAGCCATGCCGGCCGAATACTGAACTCCCCGATGAGAGCCTTCCAGACATGACTTAGCTTTGAAGTTGGCACAACAGTCAGTGCCAGAGAGGCCGAGGCGACAATGCCGTCTGATGACGTACAAGGGAGTTCCTCTGTGAACTGGACAGACCGCGTGTAGGCAGCCTCAGTGCCTGAGTTTGACGAACTACTGGGAGTAAGTTCACTTGACAAAAAGGAGCAGGTAGGTGTCTGGTCATCATTTTCCTGGACCACTTCATTTTTGCGATCATCCAGCATGTTCCAGTTGAGCCTCTTCTTGGCCTCTTCATCGACCCTCACAGGAGGGGCCTTCTTTCTTTTGCTACTCATGACTGGATTCTGCCAAGAGAGAGTGAGTGAACACATAGTTGATCAGAAAATAATCACACCTTAGAAGAACTTGGTAGAAAATGTCACTTATCACAACTGTATATTTAAGTGTAATAAATATCCAACATATATCTTGATATTGTACATATGTATTGGTGTTTAACACATCTAGACCGACATTAAAGCATGAGTGATATAACTTGGACATAACATAAGTTGCACTTAAGGTAAGTAACATAAGGAGCACTTTTTAATGATATCACACTTGATTAGTTTGAGTGCACTAAACCAACCACTTAGGACAAACCACCCATTACAGAGTGGACATAATTAGGTAGATAGCAAAGCATTTCTAGAATCACCTTTTCTCCAAACAGTTTTATTTATTTGACGAGAACAACACTAATGAGTAACGTGCAACAGGCTAAAAAGTGCATTTTATCTTATAGGCTTACAGGTATTCATATGCACACAGGACACAGTTGATGTAATAATAATAATAATAATAATGCAGCTAATTATCGCATTCAAGTGATTGTCATTCTCTACACCCAAATTTCATTCAGTAATCTATGCTACCAAACCTTTTCTCCTCTAGCTAATGACTCTGGACTGTTCATTAAATGTAGGATGAATTACATAAGCACCATAGGTTTGTGTTAGTACAATAATACAAACATGTAGTTAAACACGTGTTAACTTTTATAAACAGCCTGGTTTTATAAGTTTTACGCTCACAGTGTAGGAGCAGTGCTGCTGTTATAAAAACACTGTTACACAATGAAAACAGTTGTGTGTGTCGCTACGTGTTTTATCGCCTGAATGCGAATAACCAGACATGAAATAAACACATTTCCTGTTACCAGTGTCACACACACACACCGACCTGCTTTGTTTCGCTGCACCGCGAATCGTTTTTTGTTGTTTTTAACCACAGAAGCTTCACATTTCTTCAGTGAAAAGCACCAAAACAGAGACACACTTCCTCTAGGGGGAGTTCAGTCTTGGTGTTCCGCCATCTTTAAATTCAGGAAGTGATGTCAGAGTAGGAGGTAATGACTACAACAATAAAAGCACAAGAAAACTTGGGATTTTAAAACGAAGTCGGAATCATTTCTGTGGATAAACTAAATTGTATACATTTATCATCACATACTTTTGTGTCGTTATCCGGGTATTTTCCATTGACAAGTAATATGATGTAATTTGTCTTTGATCAATGATTATTTATTTGACTTTTATTCAGTCTTTGTATAAAGTATCTAAAATTTATATTTTATCTTATTTTATCTTATTATCTTACGAGGAAATGACTTTGGTAGAAGTTGAGGTCACTTTTTTTTAATATTACGTATCAAAAGTAATTTTCTGATATAAAATGTACTTAAGTTTTAGAAGTAAAACTATTAAAAAAGTGAGGGGTTCAGAGTGCGTTGTCTTTCAATTGGAAGGTTGTTGACTCTGCTAGTCTGTATGTGTCCTTGAGCCAGGCACTTAACTCCATGTTTGAAGTGTGTGAATGGGTAAAAACTGTAAAGCAGTTCATCAACACTAGAAAAGCTCTAGAAGGGACGCTATCTTAATTACAGTTGCATTAAAAACACCCATATTTACGACAACCACACTAAACACAACAAAACAGAGTTTTATATATTCAAGTACAAATATAAACAAAAAAAAATTATGTCTGGTCTCCCATAAATAAATCTCATGTGTTTTTGATTTCTGAGGCTATTTTCTAATAGAACTATCATATTAAAAGAGACAGTTTTTTTGGGGGGGGGCAGTAATTGAAGTACCACACAATGGCCACAGGATGGTAGCAGAGTACATTATTTTTTTTATAGCTGCAGCGATGAATCGAAAGAGCATCACTGTTGTCGGCGTCTGTTATCGACTGCAGGACGAATTAATATGAAGTTTGAACTCTCTCTCTCTCTCTCTCTCTGTATGTGTCTGTGTGGTTTTTATCAGGAATATGAACAGCCTTGCATTTCACAAATATATGGTATATTTATGCAGGTCAACATCATTCCAAATGTGATTTTTTTTTCTATTATCATTATTTTATATGAATTAAACCCATGGATAAAAAAAAAAAATCCACCCCAGTCATTTATTAGTCCTACACGGTATGTGTGTGTGTGTGTGTGAATACCTCTCAAAGTGTGTGTGTGTGTGATTGTGTGTGGTTTTTCGAATCAGGGGCACTGCAGCGAGCGTGACCCGCTTTCAAGATGCAGTGAAGACGAGGAGAAGAAGGGGGGACCTCTTCATCAGTGCAGAGAGAGAGGGAGAGAGGGAGAGGGAGAGAGAGAGAGAGACTGACTCACAGTGATTTCGCAGCAGAAGAGCTGGAGTCCACAAAGAATACACACAGACTCGCTGCAATGTCCCCAACTGTCTGGTACAGGTAGGTGAAGTCATGTCACCTTTTCAAAGGTCGGTGCTTTTTGTTGTTCCCTGAAGCTGCTATATTCATGTCCGGTTACTGTTATTATTTTGTTGGTCAATTAAGCTTAAGCACCACGTTTTAATTGGGAATGCATGTGCTTGTGCGTGTGGGTGACGATGCTGCAAATGTAGAAGATGATGATGAAGAAGAAGAAGAAGAAGAAGAAGAAGAAGCTGCTGCTAAATGATTCACTCACTGGTTGTGGATCTGCGAATAAAGAGCCAGTCACACTGTGTGTGACAGGGGGAACCATCAGACAGTGTGTGTGTGTGTGTGTGTGTGTGATGTCTGAGGATAAAAGTTGAAGAAACAGTTGGTGACAGGGGTGAGGATCAGTTCTAACAGACACCAGCAGCTGTCCATGGTGCTGAAACTCAGAGGGGTTTCTCCATCACAAAGACACCTCTGTATTCCACAGACACAGCGTGTCGTGTCTTCAAAGCTTGATATTCATTGTTGTTATTCCATCCTATAGACCATAATAGTTATAGAATTCTTGTGGGTTGTCCCCCCCCATGTTTTATGCATGTTTGTGAGTCTGTCTTTAATATGAGTAGATTAGGTCAGAACTAAACTAAATATGCATTATTTCCTTTGGTTGATGAAATCATTTATATATTCACAAATCACTGCTGCTGTAGTTATGTGTAAAAATAAGAATTGATGACCCTTGTTCCATTATACAGGTCGACGACACTGAAAGAGAAGCAGCAGCTGAGTTATTTGCCATTTCATCCCAAAGAGGATTGATGGACCCCAATTATGGACAAGTGGACTTGATTCTACTCTCAGCTCCTGTAGCACAATGTCGAGTATTATGATTTACCTGACTGCCACTTTGTACTTGCCTGTTTTACTGTTTGAGGCCTTCGCATTGTCCAACAGCAAGTATGAGAAGTCACTGGTGCCCAGTTCTGCCTCTCGCCTGGTGGCCAGGATGGACGGGGACATAATAATCGGCGCCCTCTTCTCTGTTCACCACCAACCGTCCGCTGAGAAGGTGGCAGAGAGGAAATGTGGCGAGGTCAGGGAGCAGTACGGCATCCAAAGGGTGGAGGCCATGTTCCACGCCCTGGATCGGATTAACTCAGACCCAAATCTGTTACCCAACATCACCCTGGGCTGTGAGATCAGAGACTCCTGCTGGCACTCGTCTGTGGCTCTGGAGCAGAGCATCGAGTTCATACGAGACTCGCTCATCTCCCTCCGGGACGACAAAGACGGCTCCAAGTGGTGCATCGAGGGGACGCCGTCCAGTCAGCCACCACCGACCAAGAAGCCCATCGCAGGTGTCATCGGTCCAGGCTCCAGCTCTGTTGCAATCCAAGTCCAAAACCTTCTGCAGTTGTTCAACATACCGCAGATCGCGTACTCGGCCACCAGTATTGACCTGAGCGACAAGACTTTGTTCAAGTACTTCCTCAGGGTGGTGCCTTCAGACACCCTTCAAGCCAGAGCACTGCTGGACATCATCAAGAGATACAACTGGACGTATGTGTCTGCCGTGCACACAGAGGGTAAGACGGGAGTCACTGCTGCCTATGCATGAATGTGAGGAGCTTAGGAGTCGATATGATTCATGATATCAGCGGTTACGGTAGTGCATTAGGGCCACATGTAAAGAAAAGAAAAGAAAGAAAAATAAATAAAACAGCATGAATTCAGAGCATGAATTTACTTTTTTCTCAGAATTCTGACTTTAATCTCAGAATTGTGAATTTAATCTCAGAATTTTTTCTTAGAATTCTGACTTTTTTCTCAGAATTCTGACTTTTTTTCCCCAGAGAAAAATGTCAGAATTCTGACTTTCTCACAATTCATGATGTTTTTTTTTTTTATTTCATGTGGCCCTAATACTCTTCCATAGATCAGTCATGTTTATATCAGATGGTAATAGCTGTATGTATGTTAAGTTATAAACAGATCCAGTGGATCATAATGTATATATTTCAGGTGCTGGTTCTGTAAAACACAGGTGACAAAGTGTTTAAGTCTTTGTGGAGGTCTGTGCTCTCCGAACGCTCTTGCTCTTTACTCTGTTGTTCATCTATTTATTATTTTGGCAACAGAAAATCGATGCTACAGATATGAGAAGTTTCAAGGGCAGGACGAGGACAGCCTGAAAGTTTGAATAATTTCTTTAAATAATTTGTCATTTTCTTGGCTTTTTATCAGCGACGCTGCATGGATACATTACTGTTTGTGGATATTTGGATCGGCACCCAAAAAAAAAAGTGCTCTCCTTGTCCTTAGCAACTGCATCAAGGTCACCTTCACCCCGAGTGCTCCAGTTGTGCTGTTCTTGATTCCATAAAAAGAGATCTGGGGACATAATGGACCATTTTAATGCTAAAAGGAAAGAGCAAAGTCTCCCTGGATAGTTTTACCAAAGGAAAAAAAAAACCTGTTTGACATATGAATCCAGTCTGAACTTTTAAACAGATCCTTCTCTGTTTTCCCCCCCTTGGGATGAAACTCCCCTGACAGCACCTTTTGTCTTTCAGGTAACTATGGAGAAAGTGGGATGGAAGTGTTCAAAGAGCTGGCCTCGCAGGACGGCATCTGCATCGCTCACTCTGACAAGATCTACAGCAACGCTGGCGAGAAGCACTTTGACAGGCTGCTGCGGAAGCTGCGCGAGCGTCTGCCCAAGGCCCGAGTTGTTGTCTGCTTCTGTGAAGGCATGACAGTCCGAGGACTGCTCATGGCCATGAGACGGCTCGGAGTAGCCGGAGAGTTCCTCCTAATTGGCAGGTTTGTTGCTGTCTTTTCCCCTCAGGGGAGTTTAGTCTTGTATGTCTTTCATTTTTTTTTGGTTTAAAAGTTTTCAAAATAACTGTAAACTAAAAGAAATATTTCCCTGGTGCTGTGGAAGGCTTCAGGGGGAAAATGAAAAAGATCAGAGACACTGAAAACATTTGTTCATGGTTTATCTGCAGAGAAAACTGTTTCACGCGAACATCAGCTTAATAATAGTTCTTAGCCCTTAGTGCTCACGTGGCACGGATCTGTGCCACAGGTGGGCCCATGTTAATTTGCCATGGGAATAATAGACAACTCCTTATATGGGCATCCTGGGGGGGAGGGGGGCGGCTGTTTATAGGTCACATATTTTCCTTCTTCTTATGTGTTGTTGAGTCAAAGTTATGATTCATTTTCATTTGCATTTTTAGTAGCAATAAATGTGCAGAAGTCACAAAAATAGAGCGTTGAACAAATAATCTTCACCATGAACAAATAATACCTCATTATCTCAACATATGTCAAATCAAAGTCCATAATGAACACAATCTAACACAAAGTCTATCCAGTAAGATCATTCTGTCTCATTTTCTGTAAATTAAATTTTATTCTGTGATTTTCCTCTTTGCACCTCAACATAAACATCATCTGCAGACCATTTCCATTATTTTTGTATTATTATTATTATTTCTAGCTTTAAACACAACCCTTTAAAGTATTTTCAAATTCTCTAAATCTGTGAAAATCCTGTTTAAAAATCACATTACTTGTTTCTGTTAAACGTACACAGGGGTTTAATATCAGTGACTTACATGTGTCACAACTAAGTGAAAAGTTAAGAATGTATTCAATACTTTGACTGTTAACGCTTACGTCTCAATCTAATATAACATTTAGCTTATGTTAATAATAATAGGCCTTTATAGGATGCAGATATACCATGAAAACTTTATTTTAGAAGCTGTATTGAGGTGTAATTTTCTATTTGATCAAAATTATCTCTATTATTTGCACCGATATCTTGGAAAAAATGTGTTTTTCGCATCAGGTTTTTTGACACCTTGCAGCTCCAAAGGGGTAATCATCTGAAAATATCCCTCTCAAGTAACATTACCACTGAGATTGTAAAAAAAGTCAATTTATTTTGACATTGTTGTATGTTGTATTGCCCCCATTTGAAATGCAAAGCCACACACAGCACAGAGTACAGTACTCTGCTCTAAAAATACTCTATATACATACCGACAATCATCACGCCTCAAACACACACCTCGAGCAGTGACACTGCTACAATATTTATCTGCACTCAGGATGGAAGCTACACACAAAGTTCATATTGAACCAAAATATTCTTTTTCCTCTCTACTGGGTCTCTAGTCCCGGGAAAGCAGAAGATGCTTTGAGTCAGGATCACTAATGAATTATGCATCCATGTATATAGTAAGCCCCCCCCCCCCCTCCCTGTCAGATCACAGTCAGGACGGTGCTAATATGGGACAGCACCTCCAGCGTAAGCCGGTGAGCGTGGAAGTCTTGAAAATCAAAGCTCATATCAGCACTTAAACCAGACGTGGCTTTCTTTTACGAAGTCTCTGCTCGTCTTTATCATAGCCTGAAACGAGGCTACGATAAAAGCTCTCGCTGTGGTTAACTTTGCACGTTAATGAGCAGCTGCTTTTATTCATGAACGCTGACGACTCAAAACTTAAATGATAAAATACAAGTGCATGTAGGAAAAAATGGAGTTAAATTTAAATTTAAATTTAAAACCTAAACTGCGCTGCTACTAAAATGTTAATGGGAGAATTTTTTTTTCTTTTCCTTTTGTTTTTTTGATGTTATGAAATACTTTACAGTACAATATTAAAGTCGCCTAATACCATCTTATTTCTTTAGTACCTCATAAAAAAAACACACACCTGTACTAGTTCAAATCAATCATTCAGACATTTTAAATTTATACAATAAATTAAAATAACAATATTAATAGTCAAACTTAAGTTGCATGAAGATAAGTTGCTTTGAATTGATTTTATCCATTTAGGTTTTTATCAAATGAAGTCAATTTCTTTTAAAACGTTTATCAAACATTTTCATTTCTTTTTAGTGAACAGTTTCTACAAGATCACTCCAGGATATTTGTTATGTAATAGAGGATGAAGATTCATAGTTGAGTTGAATTGAACTAATTACTACATTTTTAAGTTTGTCAATCATTTTCTTGTCTTTTTTCCGTGTGTGAATTGATGTTAAAATAATGTTAAAGGTAAATAAGGAGGGTGTGTTGCATATGCATATGTGTATGAGTGTGTGTGTGCTTTTTTCTGGGTCAAGGAGACTATACTGGAAAAGGGAAAATGTTTTTTTTAGAGCGATGCAGTAAGTGAACACATGCAGGCCTGTGTAATGGGCCAAATATAAAAAAAAGAGATGCTGGTCATTAGCCATCCATCTTCTGCTGTGTGGTGGATGAAAGAAATGTCTGTTTGTCACAGCACAGATCCCACACAGCTCAAAAAAACACACAACTCATTTGATCAACTCTCAAGCTAAAACTCCCATTGCTTTGGAAATAATGAAAAGAAAAATATCAGCTTTAGTGGTTTAATTCTTTGAAAGCTTCCTTGGCCAATTGCTTAATGATTCCGCATAATTCAGGTCTTATAAACGCAGGGTTTTTAAGGACTCGTAAAAGCGTTGATATCTGATTCGTGCTATAATTTAAATCCGTACAGTGCTTTCGTGTGCTGTCGTCAGATCTGTAGGTGTTTGGCACGGGCAGTGTTGGAGAGTGATGGGAGTGTGATGCTGAGAAGCAGATGGCCAGGTACTGTTGATACTGTCACACTGGACAGCTATTGTCGGCTCGTTTTTTGAAGTGCCAGCCAAGCCAAACGTGCTGCTGGCTCGACATGAAAAAAGCCAAGTGTGAAAGCTGGTTATGGTTATTATTTTTGTCCCGTGGATGAACTACAGTTAGTGCAACAATAATAGCCCCAGTTTAGTGGTTTTGCTCCGGATTTATCTCTGTTGTCTTTGTGAGAGAAAATCATTTCTGATTTGATCAAATCACAGAATGACTCGGAAACTAATGCGTGCATACTCATTCCTAACACAGGGACGTGTGGCATTTAACCCTTAGAACGCAGAGCATTTAGGCTGCTTCTTTTCAATTACTATGTTTAAACATACAGTATATACAGAGGCTATAAGAATGTGCAATATAGAGTGACTTATTCCGGTTTTTTTTCAGCGCAACCTAGACAATCTGATGAAAAAAAAAAAAAATTCACCAACTATAGAAACAAACCTGAGCAAAAAGGTACTCAAAATGTGTGAAATTTGGAAATACATCACAGTTCAAAGTTCACTTGGCTAGTTTTTATGAAAAGATACAAAAGAAAAACGCTCTATTTTTGGGACTCCTGCACAATTATTGCTACTTTATATCACGACTAGAAATGCGACATAAAATTAATCATAACTTTGACTCAACAACACATAAGAAAACGCCTGAATATGTGACCTATAAACACACACCCCCAGGATGTCCATATAAGGAGTTCCCGGCATTTTACCGTGGGTGCACCTGTGGCACAGATCTGTGTCGCGTAAGCACTAAGGGTTAATAGATGGGGCACATTTAAATCATGCACGAACATCCGGGGACACAGAAAAGTTACAAAAATGACAAGCAGACAAAAAAATACACTGACATACAAACTAAAAATAAACAGAAAGCCCACAAAGTCACCGAAATTCTAAACTCTCGAAATAAAGTCGGACCGAGTGTGATGATGACGCACAGTCACGAAATGCTTCTATGTTTAGTCTGTACTCTGGGAGCAGTTGGCAGCCTCTGGGAGGTAACAAAGGTTTTTATACATTAACAGCCACTGATGTGAGTTTGTCCCAAGCCACTGACAGATTTACAGACAGTGAAGAGACCTGAGGACTGACGTGAGGAGTTCACGTTTGACATGTTAAATTGTGCGAGTCCTACCTGGATATCATCATGAACATGTTGCAGTACTCAGAAGATTCATTAGTGATTATTTTAGCTCACTGTCCAACATCACGCACAGATTCTCAACTTATTTTTGGTGTTCAGAGGTGAACACGAGCTCGATCTTTTAATTTCAGTGTGCTTTAAAAATAAGAAGAAGCAGCTTTCAACGCCTCAAATCCTCCTCTTTAAATACATATTCCTCAGTGCACTCCTTCATTTCTGACTCATACAAAATGCACTACAGTTTGGCACATATGCAAATTATAGCGATGCATAATCCCACTGTAAAAAAAAATACCCGAGAGGCATTTGCAACTCAAATGAAGGGGTTTTTCTTTCAGGGGCATTGGGGTATGTTTTCATTTGTGAAGCAGCAAACAAAGCCCTCTGTCTAATCTGCATGGTGTTTTGTGGGAGGATTAAACAAGATTGCCTTTCAAAGTATTATCTACGCGGCTAAAATATAAATACCAATAACTTACCAGTGTGGAAACAAAGTCACACTCGGAAGAATCTGTGCGTGCATGATGGTGGAAGCTCGATTGTCTGCTCCAGCACTGATCTGTGAATTCTCACCGGACTTGTGATTCAGTCTGTGGACTTTCTTTCCTTTTTTTCTTCTTTCCCTCTTCTGGCGAGTACAGTCAGCTCTCCGTGCCCCTCAGCAGGGAGCCTGAAAGTCAAAGAAACAAAAGGGGGAGACACTTTCTGCAGTATTCAATCAATCAGACTCGGGGTTTATGAGGCTTTATGTGGCTTCACACAGACATTTGGTGCCTATTACAACCCAATAAAACACATACTTGCCATAAAATTGGGACATCTATAACGGAGGCAGTTGATTTTATTTGAACCGAGTCCGGATTTAGGTTTAAAATTTAAATTAAAAGCTTCTGTTTCAAATAACTGAAGCTTTCTCTCTTTTTAACTGGCTTCATAAAGGCTAATGAAACCAAAACTAAAAGCATGTAATCCTTCCATTTCTCTTCCACAGTGTTGCTTCTTCTGTTATTAACATCTGTTTATCTGAAGTTGTAGCTTTTATCTCCTTTAGTAGCTGGAAACTTTGCCATTGAGTGTATACATATACAGTATATTAGCAGGAAATAACACCTATAACAAGAATTACAACATATAATATGCAATAATCTTGGAGGACATCGACTTGGGCCACACAACCACTATAGTGAGGTGAGATTTATCACTCAACAGCAAATCATTCGCCAGTGTTGTGCTAAAATTGGTTACATGTGACTATTTTATGCCAAATATTAATTTCACAAGTGTTTGGTAGTAAATGTCCTCAAACACTCTAGAAATATCTTCACCAAAGAGATAAATGTTGCAAACGGCCTTCTGTGTTTCCCAGAGGTCATTGGGGGTTTGTTTTTTCTCATGAAACACACTTAGCTCTGTGACTCCAATGTAATATTGATATAAGTGATGTCTTCTCTCCCTCTACCTGCAGCGATGGCTGGGCCGACCGTGTCGAGGTGGTGGAGGGATACGAGCAGGAGGCCGTGGGTGGCATCACCGTCAAGCTTCAGTCGGACGAAGTCTCCTCCTTTGACAACTACTTTCTGAAGCTCAGGCTCAGCACCAACACGCGCAACCCCTGGTTCCCGGAGTTCTGGCAGTACCGGTTTCAGTGCCGCCTTCCCGGACACCCGCAAGAGAACATGAATTATGCACGGAACTGCACAGGTACCTGAAACGGCTCGTCAGGCAATAATATGATGTTTCCTGCAGTTTTTTCATGGTTTACAATTTCATACACCAGTGTGCACGTCAGCTTGTCTTCTTCAACTGTTCCGATGATGTGTGCAATACCCAGAGGACGAGGCCGAAAGGCCCCATAAACTGGAACACACCCTTTAATTATGAATTAGACTGCTACGGGGTAGACCTCTCACCAAGTCAGCCCAATAACAAATATTTCTTTTCCATATTGTTCATTTTCTGTGACACTTGGCTTTACAGAGGATGAGGAACTAGGTAAATTAAATCATCTTTTCAAACAAAAAGAGCAAAACAAAAGCTTTCAGAAACAATGCTCGACAAGCATGTTTCCAAAACATGTTTTTTTTAAGATAAACACTCATGCATATTTTCCTTTTTTTTAAAAAATAGAAGCCCATATATATATATATATATATATATTTACGTTTTCAATGATCTTTCACAAACATCTTCTATTTTTCCAGACCATTCTGAAATAATGTCAACGTAAATATATTTATTGATAAAACGTAAATATAAAATAATGCATGCAGCAAAGAAAAAGAGACAGCATTCTTTTAAGTTGACACCTCAAGACTCTTCATTGAATTATTTATTTTTTTCCCATTGCATCTTCCTTTCTACAGTTATTTTCTTTGCAGTAGTCACACATGGCGGTGGTGTATTATACTGAGAATAGAGCCTCTCTTCTTTATTATGCACACACCTCAAGCTTTAATTCATTTCCTTCCTTCAGAGCACCATATTTTTATAAGCCATTATTACAGTATTTATTTTGTCTCATAAGTGTACATAGAGAGTTATTGTTTGCTGTCCTGTTCTTTTTTATTTATTATTTATGCTTTTATTTATTTATTGATGATGTAGAACTCCGGGACGGTGAGTGAATCCCTCTGAATGGAACCATAATGCTCCTCACTTTGGCAATATACATAGAGGTCGACTGATATTAAGGGTTTTTTAATCACATATTGGGACAAATAACGTCTTTCAACTTTCACTGTATCTATAATCTCAGTTGACCTCTAATATATGAAGCTATTGGGATGTTTTTTTTTTATTAATTTACTGGTTTGTTTTTGTTGTTGTAATGCAGTGAGAGCCCCACAATTGCTCTCATCTGCTCTCACGTTGTGCTCTCACACCCTTCCTGGCCTTACGATGGTTGTATAAACAGCCCAATAACATTTGAGTGAGATGGTGTCGGGGCTAATCCAGCTTTAGCTGCATGGAGAAGGAGAAAGACAACGGCGAAGCCACTTTGCAGTAGAGCATAATTCTCCGACGAAGCTTATCCATTAGATAGAAGGTTCATTTAGCAGCAGCCAACCACAGTAGGTCTTCTGCTTGCATGCTGGTATCATGACATCATTGCATCATCATGACTGAGGCTCACACAGCTCTGTGAGTGAGGCGCGTGTCAACGCCAAGGAGCTGCTCAAAACTAGGTCACCCATCACTACCAGCGGCAGCAGCAGCAGCAGCAGTTCCAGCCAGACAGACAACCAGCTGCCACCTGGATGAGTCTACTGTTAACGGGGTTTGTTTGCGCTGGTCGACGGTGGTTTCCCCGCAGTTTAACGATCACTGGCCTTCATGATTAAGGCTTAGTGCTGCAGTAGTGGAAGATGCTTATAAAAGTCGCAGTCTCACCTATCATACTGTTAAATCAGGGGCCTCAAACTAAAAATGACCTAGGGGCCAGTGAACTTCTAGTCTGGTCAGGAGGGGGCCATCAAGTGGAAAAAAAATATATTTGAGTGATTTAAATAAAATTATATCTTGATAATCCATCATGATGTTGCATTTACAAAATATTTAGGATGATATTGCACACCATTTCAAAGTAAAAGTGTTTTTTTATATATAGTTCACAAAAAAAATATATTTATGATGCTAAATGAATATGACAATAACAAAAACAGACAACATCAAAACACCTTGTAGAATTTAATGAAAACATGAGACAAGCTTCTATATAATTAAATGTTGAGTTTCAAAAATATTGTTCACTGTTGGTCAGTTTGGGCCAGTTTTCATTATAACTTTACAATAAGTTTAGGGCCACAAGATATCGACTGGGGGACCTCGAGTTTGACACCCCTGTGTTAAATGTTGTTGGGTGCGGCGAGTGAATCCTGTTTTGGGAAAAACACGGAAGGTGTAGCATCTCTAACAGAATCTGATTCAGTGTCAAAACAAAAGAGTTCTGATAGAAACGTGACTGTGGACTTGTCATCTTTTGAGCAATCTGGCCGGTCGTTATATGTGCATAACCAATCAAATTGCAGGAAAAAAATGGTCACAATCTTTCCTTCTCTTCCTATGGTGTTTAATAAAGAGCAGACGTGTTGTTATGATGTCACAGTAGCGTTGACCTTTGACGATTTGGATATATAATGTAAGCACTTATTGTATCCAATTAGACGTTATATGAGGTCACATTGACGTTGACTTGCTCAAGGTGCTTGTGAAATATGTCATACATGTGATGAGGATAGGGCTGAACAATTAATCCAACTTGTATCGAAATCCCAACACAGCCTACTGTAATATTTGTGTCAAAATATCATTTTAGATTAATTATTGTCTCGATCTGTACACGTCTTATTCTACAGGCTGTAGGGAACATCTTTGTTTGGCACAAATATCACACAGTGATCATTTTAAAGACGTTTTTCCAACAAAAATGAGAATGATAATAATGATGTATATAATATGACCATTCCCTCATCATGAATCATATCGCAATTCCTGTCAAAATAATCGCATTTAGCTATTGATTCAAAATCGGTCGGCCCTAGATGAGGACAAAAGGACACGCAACCAGAAGAACCATAGGGACGATTCATAAAAGTTCAAAAGTTATAATGAAAACATGTAGGGAGAAAAATGCTCTCTGATTTCTTCCTAGAATAATTTCTAACTATTCAAGATAAGATCACAAACGATAAAAAATGATTTGATTCCTTGTTTACAGATATAGCTGTAAGAAATTATTCTTGGAAAATAAATAACCTGTAAAATCCAGTACAATCAAACAAGGATTCCAGGCATGTTTCATATAATGTTATTATCATGCTTTAACACAATATTTTGGTCATTAACCACTTATTTTGACATAAAATCTAATTAAATTAAAAACTCATTATTGTTCTAAATGTACTAAATGGACAGTTTAGTACATTTACGGTAAGAGGTGGTATTGCTTTTGGAAAGAAAGAAGGAGTTGAATGCATGATGTAGCAATGACATTATACTGCGTTGAACTATAGTACCTTTAAAGAGCAACTGAAGAAACCTGCTTCCTCTGCTTCTAGCTTGTATTACACTGAACTGATAGGGTGTGTTTGAATGTCACATACACTTTGTCTCATCTGCTCAACGTGTTTGTCTGAGGAGCAACAAATCACGCAGAAAAACAACAGATCCAAACGCAATGTGCACCAGTGTGAAACAAACTCAAACCGAATCCCGAAATGGATGTTTGCGCCATGGTAACAAGGTCTCTTCTGAGGTTTCCACACACACAGAGAGACGCCTGTCTTCAGAGATGTAATGACACGAATGCACCTGTGAGCACCCTATCATTGCTTTGTAATAAGCGACATTATCTACACCTGAGATTTAGAAAAGCATAACACGCTACTGCTTGCAGCCTCAAAGCTCCTCCTGTAAGATGTTGTCTTTTTAAAAAAAGACAAAGGACGAGTTGCAAGTGAATTCACACCTGTCTTTCGTGTGTGGACAGGTTACGAAAGTCTCGAGGACAACTACGTCCAGGACAGCAAGATGGGCTTCGTCATCAACGCCATCTATGCCATGGCCCACGGGCTGCACGACATGCACACTCACCTCTGCCCCGGCCACGTGGGTCTGTGTGACGACATGGTGCCCGTCGACGGACGCCACTTGCTGGACTTCCTGCTCAAAACGTCTTTCACGGGCGTCTCCGGAGAGGACATATGGTTCGACGAGAACGGGGACTCACCTGGGAGGTAAAACACACATTTTCTTAATTGATTCACTTTTTCAAATACACGTGTTTATGATTAGTGACTTCAGTCGAGCAGCACAGATCCAACGTTGTCTCCTCAATGAGCAGTGCCTGGTTCACAGTCCTCTCTGAGTGACACCTGTAATTATCTTGGCCAGGTCTCCTTTCGTAAGAGAGAGAACGATCTCTAGGGGCTTTCTGGTTAAATAAAGGTTTGAAATGAAAATCTAAATTCACAGTTCACCACAGACAGCAATTTTAGAGTAGACTTATTCAATATTATGTCAATATTTCATAGTTTTCTTTGTTTACTTTTATAACATTTTCAGGACATTTGACTCGAAATGAAATTTAAAGCTCTACACAAAATGACTGCAAAATTCTATCAGTATGTGGTAATACATTTTAAAGATAACTGTATTGTACTTGTATTAGTAATAATGAAAACGTGGGTTTTTTTCCCTGCAGCCTTTCAGTTCATTTGTGACAGATTCATTTAATTCTGCCCTAAACACGGATGTACAAAAAATAATCTCTTAATAAGATAAAACAGTTGTGATCTTAAACCAAAGGTCCTGCTTAAAGTCCAGGATCATGAAATACAGAGAATGTAAGGACTCGTCATATATGATGTTAAACTTAAATCGTCTGAATCTTTGTGAGAGTTTGGGACTCTGATATAGATATTCATATCAATCTCACCATCAGCTTACTACCGTTTTGAGAAGAGCAAGCAATTTTCATACTAATATTAATCTAGTGTCGACTATGCAGTGTAGTAGTAGTAAGGAAAAATTGCTCTCTACATCATAAATTGATGAATAGTGTTTACACTGTGAGAACAAGGTGTTTTTTATATATATATTGAATGTGTCAAACATCATTTTTCATCAGTGAGGAACTGAAACTGCAGCATCAGGTGAAGCTGATTGTGGGCTGGGTTAGACGTTTTTTTTTTTTTATTACCGACCAGAGAACACGTAAGATGAAAGCCAGAAATAAAAACCTGTGTCTCTGCAGGAGCATTGATCATCAGGCTGACAGACGGCCGTCTGTTCTGAGTGGCAGTAAAACTCGATTTTCCTCTCTTAAAAATCGATTTGGTGATGGTGAAACCATTGTCTCCTTTCCCTTCTACTCACCCTCATCAGGTATGAGATTATGAACTTCCAGCGCATGCAGCCCGGGGTTTACGACTACATCAACACCGGCTCCTGGCACAAGGGCATCCTCAGTCTCGACGATGACATGCTCCAGATGAACCGCAGTGACATGGTCCGCTCTGTGTGCAGTGAGCCCTGCTCCAAAGGAGAGATCAAGGCAAAGGATCACACACCCCTGTTTTTTATATTGTCAGACGATAAGATCACATTGTGTCTTCACCAGGTTGTGAAAAAGAATAAATGACTAAAGGTAGATAATACGCCATCAAGGCTGTGGTTATTGTGTTAATAATTAATTAAGAAATGAATGAACTCATTTTGATCCTCTGACCCAGAGCCACAAAACTGTACTCTTTCAGAACCTCCCAATGGGATCAAGAAAAATCTAATTGGACTTGATAATTGTGCCACATGAGGGTCACAGGGGGGCGCTGTGCCAATCTCAGCCGACATAGAGCGACAGGCGGGGTCACACCCTGGACAGATTGCCAGTCCATCGCAGGGCCACATAGAGACAAACTTTTCCTTTGTTTTCATACTGCATTAATATTTTCTGTATACAAATCCATACGAGTTTTGCACAGCACTGTAAAACATAACTGTGTGTATTAAAGATTTCCAGAGAGTATAACTACACATTTCTCTTCACGTTTTCTCAAACCAGGTGATCAGGAAGGGTGAAGTGAGCTGCTGCTGGATTTGCACAGCCTGCAAAGACAACGAGTACGTCCAGGACGAGTTCACGTGCAAAGCCTGTGAGCTGGGCTGGTGGCCGGACAAAGAACTGGAAGGTGCGGTTGTCACCCTTTTTCTTGAGCACTCAGTTTTTAAACTGCACCAGAGCTGAACAAACAGCGATTGTTTTTTTATTTGACAGAACAGTTAAATGTTTTGGGGGAATATGTTGATTTGCTTACTGACTCAGCCCCACAGTGCCTGCACATGTACATTTAATAAATTATGTGTTTGTGGGTTTTAATTACCCAGAACAACATTTTTCTCTGCATTTCTGCAATCGACACGTTTCACATATGACCTCTGAGGTTCCTTACGTTCCTGTTACACGATTAAAGCTTTCAGAGATTATTGTTTAGATGTAAGAAAAGTGAAGTTCTTACATGCCTTCATTCCACTGTCTGTAGTCTGCACAGTTTTGTCTGCACCGTCCTAGTTTCATTGCCTTCCTACGACATCTGAGAGCCATTCATCATCTTCACCATTTCATCCAGCAACAGCCCCACTTCACTTAGCACTCTCCTGGCCCACTTTCAAAGGCCGTCTGTCCTGTACAAAGACACTTTCTTAACAGAACCATTTTACCTCCACGCCTCCCTTCATTTTAAAAACACAAGCTCATTAGATGCACAAAAAAAAGAGAAGATGTGCAGCAAAGTGGTGATTTAAAGCTTATTCTCTGCTGCACTTTTCTTAACCTAGCCCTCCTTCAGTTATACTGTAACCTCATTAAATATTCAGTGTGTTCTCATCATGAAGCAGAAAGCAGATCTTATTTGGATCCGTGTGAAATGCGACGGTTTCCTTTGTCCTGCTGCTGCATTGGCCCTCTCCTGCGACGACTGCAGCCCAGCCCCGGCCATGGCTCAGTAAAAAAGGGTTTATTTATAGTTGAGCTCAAAACCTACTTTTCAACTTGCTGCATTTTCTCAGGCAAAACATTTTTGAACATTTTCATGAAATGAATATGGTTAGCTTCATACAGCAAAGTTCTGCCCACAAATTTTATGAGCTGCCTGTGTTTTTTTCCCCCACTTTCAGTCTGTGAGCCAATTCCCCTGCGCTACTTGGAGTGGAGTAATCCAGAGTCCATTATCCAGGTGGTCTTCTCCTGCGTGGGCATCCTGATCACGTCATTTGTTGCCTTAGTCTTTGTCTTGTACCGTGACACACCTGTGGTCAAATCCTCCAGCCGGGAGCTCTGCTACATCATCCTCGCTGGCATCTTCCTGGGTTATCTGTGTCCCTTCACTCTCATTGCCCGTCCCACTGTGGCCTCCTGCTACCTGCAGCGACTTCTCGTTGGACTCTCAGCCGCGATGTGCTACTCTGCCCTGGTAACTAAAACCAACCGCATTGCCCGAATCCTGGCAGGCAGCAAGAAGAAGATTTGCACCAGAAAGCCGAGGTTCATGAGTGCTTGGGCGCAGGTGGTTATCGCCTCTATCCTGATCAGTGTCCAGCTCACGTTGGAGGTGACCCTCATCATCATGGAGCCACCTGAGCCAATCAAGTCCTACCCCAGCATCAGAGAGGTCTTCCTGATCTGCAACACTAGCAATCTCGGCGTCGTTGCCCCTTTGGGCTACAACGGCCTGCTCATCATGAGCTGCACATATTACGCCTTCAAGACTCGCAATGTTCCTGCAAATTTCAATGAGGCCAAATACATCGCCTTCACCATGTACACCACATGTATAATCTGGCTGGCGTTTGTACCAATCTATTTTGGGAGCAATTACAAGATCATCACAACGTCGTTCTCAGTGAGCCTCAGTGTGACTGTCGCTCTGGGCTGCATGTTCACACCAAAGATGTACATCATCATTGCCAAACCAGAGCGAAATGTGCGCAGCGCCTTCACCACCTCGGATGCTGTGCGCATGCACGTCGGAGACGGCAAAATTGCCTGCCGAAGCAACAGCCTGCTCAGCATGTTCAAGAGGAAGAAGAACGCTGGCAACGGCAGGTAGGTTCTTTAATTGAGTCTGTGAGTCCTGCTCCTGAGGCACCTCAGGGATGCTGGTTTTACTGTAATTCCCTCTCAAAGGGGAACCTGATGTCTCACTGTATTCATTCTCATAGGATCACCTGTTGTAAAGTGTGACGGATGTAGGTCAGTACTCAATTCACACAGACATTTTAACTTTGAATCTGTTGGCAAATTTAAAACAAGCATCTCTGTGTGCTAAGGGAGGACAATTGAAACCACAAATACAGAATACAGGGTTTCTGCAGGGTTAACTAAATCAAATCTAAGACTTCCTAGTGGTATAAATCAGCCATTCACAAACTTCAGAATAAAGCAACCCAAGTCACCAAAAACCTATATTCAATCTGATCAATATGCAAGACCATATGATTGGGTATTTCATCACATATTATACATATTTTATCATTTCAATTTTGAACTTCAGAATATAAAACAAACACTTATAAATGATCCATAAATTGTCTATAATACTCGATCCACATGAACATAACACTTTGCAGAGCCACTTTTCAAAACGGGTCAATAATATTTTAGAGTTATTCGAATCTTAATTACAAAACTGCAAAATTTAAAACCTACAGATTTCATTTATGTTTTTGACGCCCTTTGCAGTACCTTCACAGACCATAATGGAGATGCAGCAGTGAGTGAGTCCCACCCTTTGTGACTCACTAATATAAATAATTAAATAAATGGTTCGTGAAGCTAAGCAAACCAAAATTGAACGGGTTATTTTTAAGTCTTTGTTAAGATCCTGCCCATTAAACATCATTGAGTCTCCCATTGTTTTCATAGCCAACATTAGTGTGTGCTTGATGATGATGACCTATGCCGAGGAGGTTGTAGGGATATTTTCTGGGGATGTAGATTATAGCTCAGGGACGAAATTACTCGATTTTGTAGATCATCCAAACATGGAGACTGAATTGCCTTGGTGGAAGTTTGAACTCTCTGTCCCTAGCTTTGTTGTTTTGCTGATATTCACCACCACAACAATACGACTTAAAGTTTTTTAGTGAGACAAGGGGAAAATAATTTAAAAAAACAACAACCCTGCAGATACCTTTAAATAATATTTACAATTTCAAATATTATTTACATTGTTGTTTTTTTTATAAACTAGAAATAAAGTTTTTGTCTTTACATTTCTGGTTCCCTTTGAAGTAACAGCCATCTTTATTTTGTTCATAGTTCTAATGGAAAGTCTGTGTCATGGTCTGAACCAGGTGCAAGACATCCTCCCAAAGGGGATCATACATGGCACAGACTGTCAGTGCATGTGAAGAGACAGGAAGCAGGTTCCAATCAGATGGCTGTCATCAGACCCTTAACTAACACATACCATAATACGACACTGGAATTCTCAGACCTCAGCACGAAGACTCTGTACAATGTGGCTGAGGAGGAGGAAGAGGGTGACGCTATAAGATACAACCCCCCCATCACTCCCCCCATGATGGCCCACGGGCAAATACCTGCGTGTGGGCTACTAGAGGATGTGGACGAGGTGGTGGAGCTCTATACACCTCTACGTCTGCAAAAAAACAGTATTCTCCCCCAACATGTCATCATGGACCGCTTACAGGAGGAGGAGGAGGTGTTGGTGAGCAAATTTAACAGTGACATCCCGGAACTCAGTGATATGATAAGCATGCCTGAGGCTGTAAGCGGTGGCCTGCCTGTGTACCACCAGGCCCACCTCATCCAGCAGGAACCGGTCCTGCCTGTGCAATTCGACCCATTTGATGAGGAGCTCATCTCTCCTTTAGAGGAGGACGGGATGGACAGCGAACAGTTCGGTCTTCTTCATGGATACATGTACAACAACGCACAGATTCATGAGGAGGACTTGGTTCCGGTCAAATTAGCGGTGGAGGATTCTGTGGCTCTTATGCCTCCCTCCCCCTTCAGAGATCGTGCTGGTCCTCCAGCGAGCCCCTACCCAAACTCACCGGTGTCTGAGTCGATTTTGTGCACCCCTCCAAATGTGACGTACGCCGCTGTCATTCTCCAAGACTACAAACAAAGCTCCTCGACTCTGTGAAGGCATGTGGGAAGAAACCCATAGCCAGTTGTAGAATATTTTCAAGTTTATAATGACTTATTCTGTATATGATAATATATAAGCAAAAAGATCATTCTGTATTCTCCAATGTCATTTTCACTCTGTAACTTAATCGCTTTTACATGATAAGGGTGAACAACAAGCTGCCACATGTTAAAATATTTTAGATGTTAGATAAAAACGATCTGCCAGCCGTTTTAGGGATGAAATAGAATAGTTCTAAGTTTGTCTACAGTATGAGTGTACCTTTATGAATTAAAGTAATATAAATAGAATTATTTGATAAATGTAGCACATAATGTAACAAGCAAATTATTTTGTTGATTTAAAATAACTTTATGGCGAATATACTTTGTGTGTAATTCACAATCTTACAACATTTTAAAGACAAGTGTTTGGGTTTTTACATATTTATGAGGAAAGGAAAGATGTGGAAAGTTTTGGTGACATTTTACAAAAGAAAAACGTTTACATTATCCTTATCCTTACCTAATGGCCAGCTAATTATTAGATAAGAGTTAACAAGCTAATGATTAGCTAAGGTTTAGCTGATCATTAGCTAATGAATACCTTATCATTTAATGGTTGGTACATAATAACTACCTGTATGATGTTTTTTGTGTACTAGTTTTAGACTTCGGGGTAATATTTTTAATTATTTAATATTGGTCTGGTATATATAAACTTACAGCTAGCCACCACTAGCTTAGCTTTAATACAAGACAGAGTGGAGAAGCCCGTATCATCTATGCTAGGCTAAGCTAAGCTAATTTAGCATATTTTCCAGAATACCAATCTACGTTATGCTGGGGGTGAAGAGTAAACGTGTTCTTTGAAACAAACAAAATATACAAACAACTATCTGTGAATTTTTGATTGATACAGTACTGCCAAGCTAGTGCATGGTTCATGGACTGTATCATGAATGTAGCAGAGGACGTTCAAGTGCCACATTTTCATTAAGATTTTTTTGTACATTTATCTCATTTTTATGGTCTCTAGCACAACTAGTTTCAAATTTGTATATTTTATAATTAGGCTTAAGATTTCATACGTGTTTGAATTTACTGTGCGTATAAGATAAAGGATATACATATGTTTTGTGAATGTATGAATAGTGTATCATATTTTGGTATTCAGATTATATGCATTACAGTATTAGGAGGAACTCATTAGCTGCGTGTGCTTGTATTGTGTGACTGGGTGTGCACAGCAATCATTTTCCTAAATATTAAGACTGTCACAGCCTATTGAATCCGTAAAATGTGATAAAGTGCTATATTGTCTTTAACATTGATAATAAGCTATTTGCAGCATAATACACAGTATGGATTAAGTCTGCCATTTAAACAAATGTGTACTGTAGAGCATATGAAGGAAACTTCTTGGATTACAGTAAATTGATATTTTTTATGGTTTTGTCTCCTGTTTTTCATAGTAAAATGTGGTGGATTTAACGTATTGATTCCTGTTTTGGAACCAAAAGGGCAAAGCTATTTGGCTTTGGTCTGAAGGACGAAATAATCAAGAACATCCTGGGGGAATACTTTAAATTCAGCACAGACATTCAATTGGACTCATGGGTGAAAGGATTAGATTTTGGTGTCCAAAGGCCACAATGGCTCCTTGAAGATTTAAGTCCTTTTTGGTCAAGCCGCTGGGGAGGAAGCTGGAGTACCACGAGAAAACCCATGCACACATGGTGAGACAACAAACGCCGTCAAACTCTGACTTCTGCTTTAACATGACTAGCTGAATAAGTTTACAGTGTGTTCTACGTTTTCAAGCCTGGAACCTGCAGCAAGTAAAACTGCATCATTTTTACTCAACGTTTTCTCAGCTCTGAATTTAGTTCCCAGCCAGTGTCCATGGAAACATACCATTTTATTCCAGAAATGTAATGTGGTTAAAGTCTCACTTTACTTGTTACATAATGTTAAAGTGAAGGTCCAGTTGGATAATCTTAAATCATACCACTCATGATAAACAAATAGAAGCAGCACTTGCTCTGTATCTGGGGACACCATGAATTCAAATCCAAAAACTGAAATCCATCTGCCAAATAAAAACCTCCTACCTGCATGAAATTAATGAATCTTCATCGCTAGAACAAAACAGACTTATTTTTATCTTTCTTTATGGCCAAGAGTGGTTTGAAATTGAAAGAGTTGGGAGCAACAGTGGATTTTAACACTATAAAGACAATGCTGTCCTGTAATGGCCAACAAACATAACATGACAAGGAGGGACAGAGACTTGGCCGGCTTCTCTACACATAATATTCGCAGGCTGGTTTTTAAAAAAAGCTTTTTAGAGGAAAAATAGCATTTAGGGATAAACCTCTCTCTGAGGCATTATTAGCTGAATAAAGCCAATTGGAGCCAAGTAATACCTTCATCATACCAATTATCATAGTCAACACTAAATTGCTAACAACAAGGGGACTGCCTCATTATTGCTTACCAAAAGGGATCATTAAAACATCTCTAGTTGTGCCATATTAATTTGCATCACTTAAATACAGTGTTAACAAAAGCTGGTCCTGTTTTATTAATAAATATGGGTCACCAGGGGCCCACAAACACAATTTATTTTACCTTTATCACCTACATGTTGCTTCAGTTATGTCAATAACGATATTTAGTACAATATGAACAACATTTATAAATAGCATTTATTAAAAGAGATGTGTACATATAGGCGATAAGCCTAAGCCTATAGGCATCTCCTAGCATTTGTTTTTCTTTCTTCACTTCTACTACTGTTACACAAAACTACACTGCTGTTACTATAATGCATTTCATCATTACAGTAGAAGGCTTTTTTTAAAAAAAAGATAATTCAGTGGGTTTTTAAATGGTTTCTTTTGCATCTACACATACGAGAACATACAGCTAGTGACTTGTGCATTGTTCTGCAAATCCACTGTGTTTTGTACAGTAAATAGTTTTTACTGTAACTAATTATTTAGTGGCATGGTTGTGTTCTTTTCTGTATAAGCTGGAAGTTGACATGCACCGCATTTTTTTCAAATCAACTAGTGATTGGTTTAATAAATGCATACATGTTTCTTGTTTGATGATTTTTACATCTGACTAATTTCTGTTTGCAGTGCTGCAACTCAAATTATAATTATATGGATGGACATTGATTATACATACAGTATGTGTGAAGTTAAACACGACCGCTATATAACCTGCTCGTAAAAATTTGTTCAAATTTGAAGACACACGTGCACAGCTTGCAGCCATGGTTCAAATGCTTTAATTCAACGTATACAATGTTCGTGATCATATTCTACCTCACCATTCGTATGACAGTATAAATATTGATGGGGCAAACGATGCTGTGTGACAGTGAAAAGCACCACAGGGTCTGGATCAAAGTGAACCAGCCCACTCCGCTGCTGGAGACCAAAGAGCCAAACACAGGCTTCTGTTGGTTAAACGCTCCAACAAGACCGGATTTTGACACCGAGTTGTGAATAAATATCCATGAGCTATTTCAGCCTGTGAGCCGTACAAATTTATATTCATATTTCTCCCCGTTTTCTTTTTTTTCAATATTGTGTGGGCTGCCTCATAAACACCTCTGTGGAGACAACTGAGCTCAATTCTCAGATAAACCACTGATAGTCAGGCTCATTTATTTGCTAATAAACAAGTCAGCATGAAGCACGTCGTGCTGGGAAAAGTCTGCGAAACTCCCCGTGCAACCAAGATGTGTTGGTGACTGACCCACTACTGTATAATGAGAGGCCAGGAACTGTGAAACAGTGACAACCGTTTTCTCAAACCACAGAAACAGAAAGTGTGTGTGAGAGAAAGAGAGAGAGGAAGAGGGAGAGAGAGAGAGAGAGAGAGAATGCCCTGAAACATTTTAATAATTCAGGCTGTCACATATTCCTCCTTAAGTCACAACCTATCCGATCCCCGCTCTGGGTGTTACTTGTCTGTTATGCAATCCATGCATATAATTATCTGTTAATCACTTCACAGTGAGATGAGCTGAGTCCCAGGCATCAGCACTGCAGCTTGGCTTGATATGGCCAATAGCAAAGAAAAGCTACCAGCATGACCTGGTTTTACTGGAGGGAGGAAATATTAAGCGAAAATGCACCACCCAGAGTGAACTGTGTCAACGAACGGGTGTGCTGAACTGAAGAGGGTTCAAGAAATGTCACATGTCAATGGTAGAAAACATGTTCCAAAAAGACATTATTGTAATGCACTGTATATTCTCTACTGGAAACTATGATGTATTTCATGTAGAGGATAATCAAACACACAAAGCATTCTGGGAATGACGTATTATAATATTGACTAGAAACTTAAGGTTGAGCCACCACCAACGATTGCTTTCATAATCGATTAATCTGTCAATTATTTACTTGTTTTGTCTGTAAAATAGAAATTGTTACACTGAAAAAACTTATTTAATTAAATCATACTAAAATTCAGGCTTTATGAGGTTAAATGAGTTGCTACAAATGCAAATTATGTGAAGTGCAAGTGACTTACTCAGCACTTAGGAGATGCAATAATAATAACAATAATAATGTAAACTGCTTTGTAGATATTTAAGGAGAGTGAGACCTTGGCCTTTATGTTCACTGACATGTTGTCTATTACTCGGGTTATTTTTGTACACCAATCTGGTCTTTGCTGTCCTATAGTTTTACTTCCCTGTGTCCTTGCTCTGCATCTAGGGAACTGCTCCACATCTTGCTGGTGGATACCTGTACACAGCTTTTGTCCAAATTCTGGCTCCGTCCAGGTAAATCATGCAAATGTTTAAATGCAGCCACAGAAGACGCCACATTTGTGATCCTTGCCTACATACAGTATATCCACTACGCTCACCAAGTAAGCTGCACTATAAATACCAGAAGGTAGTGTATATTTCTTGATAGAATCTTGCCTGGGGGAAAGTGAGGAAAGAAGTGACAAGCAACTTCTAATTACGGATATGTGCCCCAGATTTGAGAGACCTGATTTCAGGAGTCAAAGCGAGATGCTGCCCCCAATTCTTTTTTCACATCGGACACAAAAGCTGGACCTCTTAACTTGTTGTTCATAAATATGAAAGTCTGGATGTGAGTCACACTCTCTGCAACACATCCCTTTACTTGTGCAATATTGATATTGTCCTATTTTATCTGCCCCGCAGTGTGCATCTTCTCAGGAGGCTTTGTGCCTATTATTAATGATTGCATGAACATGTGTAGTAGGTTTACTAAGAGTAAAGCACAGTCACCTCCTTGCTGTGCATCTGTCAGTCTCTTACTGGGTGTTGGCCATTTTATAATGGCCTGTGTTAATTACCTGGCTGTGAAAAGCAAATAAAAGCAGCAGCCTTTAACTACACAGGCTTTGTGTGTGTTAAAATAACTTTAGTCCGTCTTGCAAAGAAATTCTTAATGTGCACTAAAATGCCAGAATGAGAATTAACTAATAATTAAAAATGACTCCAATTTCAGTAAGATTAAATCATATGTTGCTATCCATGGTGCTCCGTTTGCTTTACAAGGTGAGTTCTTAGTAGACTGCGCCATCTAGTGTAGAACATATGTTAAAACTCACGTGGATCTACCAAATAAAACCAAGAAGAAGAAGCAGTAGTTTTCAGTTGGGCCACGCGAGGGCGTAATATCCCATACTAAACCGAGTAAATCGACGAATGGGGACTTTAATAACGTCTGCATGTATAACATAATACTCATTGAAAATGTAATTCACCCAAAATGTAAAAATTACAACACAATAAAAACCTAAAATCAAAGTAATACTGTTTGCATTGAACTTACCTCTAGCGTGACGTTTCAGTTTATCCTTCCGACCAATCAGAGAACGCGGAAGTAAACTCACGCACCTGCGCAGTGTTGTTCAGCCTGTCTTTCCAGCGGGGCGGCTAGTGTGGCGATATCACAACCCCAAACTCCACGTAGACCACGGGCTAAGGAATAACACACAGGTACTGCATCAGTGGGTTATATAGCCTTATGACTTCCCAGATGTTTGCACTGAGTTGTAAAATACAGTCAGGACTCTGTGTTCGGTGAAACCTTCTTGCTAACAACCAAATGGGATTCCTGTTAGCCGCTAGCTTAACGCTAGCATGCTGTGTTTGAATGAGCATAGGACTGAACACGTTTTTAGTGGCGCTGCCTCGTCAACAAAAAAAAAAAATAGAGAGCCCGGTGATGGTTGTCACATTACCCCGACTGTGATGGCGTGTTTTTGACGTGCGTGTCATGGTTGTGTCTCTTGCAGATGGCTCCAAAGAAGGGAGAAGCACCCAAAGAGGCTCCACTGATTGGACGATTCGGCACATCTCTGAAAATTGGAATAGTGGGATTACCTAATGTCGGGTACGTACCTGTGTGTGTGTATATATACCTGGTCTAATAATCATTATACTCTTATTTATTTATTTTTTTCTATTATTCTTCACTTCAGGAAATGTTCAATTTAAAAACACATAATTACATTTTACTGAAAAGCATCTTTTGTTGTGCTCACTCTTTTACGCTGATTTGTTTTTTTATATTATTGACACAATATACACTGTATATCAGTATGGGTTATCGGCCCAAGCACTCTCAATATATTAGCATATCAGATATTGGCAAAAAGTCCAATGTGGTTCAACACTGTTGAAATGAATCCCATGTATTGTGTTGTATTTCAATGTCTTGCTTGAAAAAATGTGTGTTGGTTTTTTTTAATTTCTTTAAACTTTCATGTGCATTACATTATAAAAAATATCTCTTGTTTATATTACCTACCGTAATATTACAGACATGCCTATTCATAGATTTTCTAATGATTTGTAACCTGCATTCATTTTGATTTGATGATCCATAGTCTTTAATCTTTACAACTTAATTTATTGTCACAAAATACCAAAGCAAAGTCCTTATATGTTACAGGAAATCTACTTTTTTCAACGTGCTGACCAAAAGTCAAGCAGCGGCAGAGAACTTCCCATTCTGCACCATCGACCCAAACGAGAGCAGGGTACCTGTTCCCGATGAGCGCTTTGACTTCCTCTGCCAGTACCACAAACCAGCCAGGTGTGTAGAATCGATAGAATCGGTGAGAAGATGTGACAACGACAGTGTGTTGTGGGTTTTGTTTGTTTAACGTCCGTCCTGAATCGGGTTTTTAACAGTCATATTTAGTGCTGTCCATGTGTAATCAGATCTCAGATAAATTTGAATACCAAAGTCTGGTCAAAGCCATTATGCATCTCATTAACAATCTAGTCTTTTCTTTTTTCTTTGTGTGTTTACAGTAAAGTCCCTGCCTTCCTAAATGTTGTGGACATCGCTGGTCTGGTGAAGGGAGCTCACGCAGGACAGGGACTTGGAAATAACTTCCTCTCCCACATCAGTGCCTGTGATGCCATTTTCCACATGACCCGTGAGTTGTCATTTGCTTCACGCTGCAGCTGCTGGGTAACAGCAACTGTGTGAAGGGTTAGAGTTGACAGCTGAAACGGGGCAGGCATTTAGAGTGCTGCACTTTTTAAAGGGGGGATAGACGGGTCTACTCAGCCAGACAGTCTTATGGCTGAGTGTGTAATTTGGTTCTGACATGCTTTTTCCAATTGTCAAATATTGAAAGGCAGTATTAGTTGTAATATGTTTGTATTTTTGACAATTTTGGCTTGTTTTGTTACATTTTGAAAAGGGAAAGCGTGTGTGCACAAAGGTTAGATCAGTTCTCTTATTGAACGCTTCAGGAAGTGTTTGCTTAATTAGAAATGACTAAAATGCAGATTTTGCTAATGAGAAGAATTCAACATCCACAGTAGTGGGCGGTTGCCAGACTTCAAAATGTGTAAATCTCTGTAACAGCCTGGCTGCATCTGTCAATGTTCGTTTGGTAGGTGCATTTGATGATGAGGACATTGTCCACGTGGAGGGTAACGTAGACCCGGTGAGAGACATTGAAATCATCCACGAGGAACTGCGGCTAAAAGACGAGGAACTGATTGCTCCAATTATTGACAAACTGGAGAAAACCGCCGTCAGGGGAAGCGACAAAAAACTGAAACCTGAATATGTAAGTAAAGTTGGTTGGCATGAGCATCATCGTGTTTTTGTTTGCATATTTTTATCAACAACCTCACCTGCTGCTTCTTGCTCCAGGACATCATGTTGAAGATACATAACTGGGTGGTAGAGGAGAAGAAACACATCAGATTTTGCCATGATTGGAACGAAAAAGAGGTATTTCGAGTGTTTGGGATTAAATGTGTCTGAGCTGTGAAATATCCTAAAAACAAAACTATTGATTGCAAAATTATGATCTGTACGTTTTTGATTCCTTTTCTCAGATTGAAGTGTTGAATAAACACCTTTTACTGACGTCCAAGCCCATGATCTATCTGGTGAATCTCTCGGAAAAGGATTACATCAGAAAAAAGAACAAGTGGTAGGCTACACATCCCATACATTATTCATGTGTTCCCTACATTGAGATGAATTCATAAAAGGATTCATAAAGCTCACCACTTCTGCAGGCTGGCAAAAATCAAGGAGTGGGTCGATGCTCATGACCCTGGTGCGCTGGTGATTCCTCTGAGTGGAGCGGTGGAGTCCAAGCTGCAGGAAATGGAGGAAGAGGAGAGGAATAAGTTCTGTGAGGAGCAGAAGACCCAGAGGTGAGACAAAAAAGGTTCAGAAAAAAGTTTAAACCGTTTGATTAGTCTTTTTTTAATGTTGATTATCCACATTTTCCAGACTGTAATGTCTTGGATTCATATCGGTCATTTTATTGATGTATTTTTGGTTTTTTTTATGAAACGTCAAAAATCATTTTGCTTTTTCTGTGTTTATTTAAGTGTTCTGACCAAAATAATAAAGACCGGCTATGCAGCGCTGCAGCTGGAATATTTCTTCACAGCGGGCCCAGATGAGGTGCGAGCTTGGACCATTAGGGTAAGTCATGTGATACAAAAATTTATTTGACCTGCCTCGTGTTTTTTTGGGCCAGTTTTCCTTTTTTCACATTTGCCTGCCCAGTTCTGCGATACGGACATTTAAAGTTTAAAGACAGAATGTGAAGTACTTCTTCGTGTCATGGGCAGAATATTGGGGTAATAGCCTACTGTTTGCTATAAATTTAAAATAAATGGCTTAAAAAAACATTTTCCATTTCACATCTATCTTCATTTGAAAGATCAAATCTGATTAATAATTACTTCAGACAGCCTGATGCAATTCTAGGATGGATTTTTAAGGTTTATTTTTTAAGAATTATCCTCTATTTACAGTAGAGTTGCACTTTGTAAACTCCACAAGTAAAATAGGTATGAAAACTGAAATATCTCTAAACTGGATTTGGAATCTTGTGAATTGGAATCAAATTGATTCAGGAAATCAGTAGCTATACCCAGCCCTAATCATTTGTAGTCCTTTCTGTTAAAGGTTTCTCTAGGAGACAGTGCGCTGATGTCTTAACACCATCCTGTTCTGTTTCAACAGAAAGGTTCAAGGGCTCCTCAGGCTGCAGGAAAGATTCACACTGACTTTGAGAAAGGCTTCATCATGGCTGAGGTGATGAAGTACAGCGACTTCAAAGAGGAGGGCAGTGAGAATGCAGTCAAGGTGTGTATTTGTGCAAGCGACAACTGCCTTTACTAAATAGAACAATCTTGTTGAATCAATTTCCTCTGATGTTTACCATCTTTTTTTTCCCCCAGGCTGTGGGCAAATACAGACAACTGGGCAGGAACTACATCGTGGAAGACGGGGACATCATCTTTTTCAAATTCAACACACCCAACGCCCCCAAAAAGAAATAATGAGATGACACAATCACCAGAGGGAGAGCTCAGAATACTGCTCGGTACTGCAGAGAGCTACACTGTCTGCTGGTTTTCATTTTTCTCTCGTAAATTCAGAGGATCAACAAGAGCCTGGACCAGAATATCTGGAGAGTTAACATTTTTTTTATACAACATTAATTCCTATGTCAACAAATGTGAGCAGCTTTTGAAACTGCACAGCCAGTCAAATATTTTGGAAAAAGAAGCAACAAATAAGTTTAGTTAAAAATATCAACTTAGTGTTTTACTGGAAATCAGATTAGAAGCCTGAAGCTGAATTTAAATTGCTTACTTGATTAAAGCTCTGAATGTAGCAAAGCATCCCCAGTTTAATAAGTGTTATTTTTCATCATTTAAAGCTTTAAGATACTTAGAGGAATCAAATGTGGTCTTAAAGATAAATATAAATGAAACCTTTGAGCGACGAAACCTTATCTTAAAGTCGACACTTGCCTCTATGATCCTAATGAGTCTTTAAATTAGTGTGTTATCATCATTAATAAACAGTGTAGTAGTTTCCTTGTCAGAGTTAACAAAAACGACCCTATTCTGATTTGGTACTTGGAACTTTTCATAGTTTCCCCGTTAGTTGATCTTCCCTAGATTAACAAAGTTGTATCACTTGAAACAAGAAAATAACAAAAAATTCTAACTTCATAATTTGATGGCCAGAGAGTTTACTTCATAAGAGAGAGAAATCCATCACCGTGTTGCCTTCAGGCGCAGTGTCGGGCTGTATTCTGAGCAGAAGAGCTATTTTAGACAGACCAATGCAGGCATCCCTGACGGTGCCAACCCTTGAACAGAGGATGTTGTCATACATAAAAATTATACAGCTGCTTTTATTGACTATTTGGGGCTTGTGGAAAAAAAGGACTCTTCACGTTATGAACTCTATCCTGCTTTATGAGACAATTCTTCTTTGTGAATTCTGGAGCGCTACAAGAGAAAAGCTTTCCATCGTCTGGACTACATCTGGTTTCACCTGTTCTCAGTACCTTCACAGTGTGATTGTCTTTATTTTCCAGAGAATTTACCTTCACCTTTCCAAATAACATGCCAAATTTGCAGAAGCAGAAGCTCGGCCCTCTTTATGAAGAAAGCTTGAAAGATGTTACTGCAGGTCTAATAACTAACAATCTCATTGATATGCATGTCAATAAATGGAGACAAACCTCTGTCATTACTTTGTGTATTTCTTATTTTGACTTGGAATTGGGGAAAAACTAATGTTGCATTTTGAATTCTGCTTTACTGAACTTGGTGTGAAGCAGTTTCAAACAGATTAAAGCTTCAGTGTGTAACTTCTGTCAAGAAAACACAGTTTGACTAGCTCCAAGACTTGGCCCTGTGCCTCAAATAGAACCTATAATTTCTTAATTTTAAATTTGAGCTGATTATGCTTAATCGGCATTGTGTAAACTCATTTTTGTACAGTATAAATTACGCTCTAAAGCTTTAAAGCATTCATAAAGTGCATTTGTCATATAAATTCAATATAATAGCGTTATTTTTGGGGCATTGCAATTCCTTCCTCTTGTGTCTACCTATTATTAAAATATTTCAGAATCTTTTCTGGACTTGATTAAAAAAAGACTACTGAGAACTTTGGTTCACCTTGTTTTCGAAGGTATCTAAATTTAAACGCCAAAATTCAGTCTGCATTTCTTGTTCTACAGAAATAAAGTTTACATTATGCCAGAGTCACTGTGTGTCAGTTCATAAATGCACCATTTAACAAGTTTAAGATTACAATTTAAAAGCGATAAGGTGTAGTGGTTCTCTCATGCTCCATACAATTCCCTTTGTAAAATAACTTCTAAATTCGCTCACATCCTCTAGGTCTACTTGTAATGAATGCACACACCATTGACTAATCTCTGTTCATGTGACCGTGGTTGTATGTTCAAACACTGAATTATTCAGCATATGCCTAATCTGTTGATATGTGTGTGTACATGTGATTGTAATTAAGAACGAAAAGAGAGTAAGTGGACCATTGAGAGGGAGAGTTTATCTACTAAAAGAGCTGCTTTTTTGTTGTTTAATAACAATGAGTTCAGACAAAGTAGCTGCTGCTGATGTAGCTTGTACTTGAACCTATTTTTCATTAGTGATGGAAAAGTTTGGATTTGACTGTAACAGCTGTGATGATTTTCAATGGTAGTATAATGGAAACCAGCTGGCAAACATAAAGTAACCATAACTTAAAAAAACGGGCCTGTTTTGGCAAAAAGAATCCCACCAATGTGCAAAGGAATGGCAAAACGTGGTTAATACGTTTATTTTTATTCTTCTACGGTTAGTTATGCGATTAGTTTCGACAGAGAAACCCCTGTTTTACAACTGTCTGCACTCAAACTCTTAACGACTGCATTCCTTCTCTCAACAACAAACAGGAAACACACGTCTTATACAAATAATGATTGGCGTGCTGGTTATCCAATGACGTGTCGCTGTACATCACACTCAGCCAGTCACACTAGAGAAGAAGGGCGGGACGTCCTGTAATGCGATGCAAATTGGTCGACTGACCGTGTTGGTCCCACCTTTTTGTGTTTCCCGCACCGTCAATCAAAATAGAAAAAAATCGACCCGAATTCACCGATCAACACTAGCCCGCCTTTGATAAAACAATCATGTTCGGAGTTTACTAGATCAGATAATCCTCCCGCTTACTAGCACTCACGATATGACTGGTACGTATACATTTAGCGCATCGAGGTGTGCAACTAATCGGTGAGTTTGTCCGGAAAACAGCGAAACGAGCTGCGTCTTTTTTATCTTTCGCTCCGATGCTAACTAGCTAGACATGGTTAGCTAACCGAGCTAGCGGGCTAGCCACGGAGTTGACAAAGTAAACAGTCGATCTGGGCCGAAATCGCCCCGGAACCCCCGCTGCAAAGTTGAGTTTCGCAGTTGGCTTCTTTTGGACTGGAGGGTGGGGATGCTTTGCGGGATTTTCTGGCTGCTAGGAGTTGAAGATTACAGAGTTTTGCCGAGTTTCCCCCTCTCTCCCTGCTAGCGCTAGAGCAGCCGCTGAAACAAGGAGAAATGGCGTCCGCGGACGTGGACAGCAGTCAAAGCGAGTTCCTGCAACCCGGCGGCGCCGCGGAAACACAGGTATCCGACATTTTCTAGCTCGTCTTTGTCGCTCGCCTTCGACTGCCCTGTTGTGTTTTTGAGAGCATGAAGTTCACACGTTTTAAATTTTTGATGGCATGGGGTGAAAGCCGTACACTTCCTGTGTTCCCCTCAATAACGGCCACCCACTTTACCCCTGTAAAACCCGCCCATAGTGGGTAGGACACTGAAGTCAGTCACTTGGGTCGGCTCGCTGGAAGATAGCCGCTGTACCTTGGGGTTGGAGGATGCAGAGGTGTGCCATTGTAGCACGGATTGCCTCCATAATCACAGTAAACAGTGGCGTTCAATTCTGTTGTAGTAGCCACCCATCCCCCACTCCCTGCTCTCGTATAGGTATGGGGGCAGATCACGATATGATTGTGTCATAAGGCGTTCACGGTATGTGATCGTGGTGAATTGACATTATCAAGATAAAAGTGAATGTGAGAAATCGTTTAAATTTCATGTTGAGTGACTTGGGAATGCTGCATGGCTCGCCTACATACAGTCCTAGTGGTTTTATTTTGAAGTGTCACAAAGGGGAGCCTCTTCTTCTCAGAATAAGTTGGTAATGGTCATTTTTGGTTATTGTGATGATTGTGAATCTGGAACATGGCGTCTTGGTGATTTATTATGACCTTCTCTTTTAAAATCTTCACTTTAAAATATGGATCAGTAGTAACATGTTTTTGTGTCACATCATTATTCCATTAATTTATCCGTTTCCTCCGCATGTGTAACTAAATGTTGACAATGCAGACAGAGTTTTGACAAATCTCTCTGTCTGTTTCCATTTACAAAGAAAGAACTAATTGAAAGCACATTTTTGGAATTATCTCTACGACGATGTGACTCTCGATTCTTCTTGGTCTGGATAATGCTGACATGAATTAGTTTTAAATCACCCCGTGCCAAATCTCAAACTATTTCTGAGCCATTCTCTTCTCTCTAAGTTGGTGATTGTGTTTAGATTGTGCCTGGTTTGTCGTCCATCTTAGTGATGCCCCCATGGCCACAGCCACAGACTTCTTTGTTTCTTTCTAGGTTTTTTTCTGTATTTAGATTTCATGTCACTTATTTTAGGGTTTGTTTGAAGTATGGACAAAAACAGAAATGGAAACGTTTTTTTCCCCCAAATTGGATTTATACCACATTTGGAGGTGGTTAAATGTAATTTGACAATGTGATGACACCCTTCGCTGCACACCAAAGCGCGATTTGACCACATTATGGAACATTTCAGGATATACTAGTCTACTCTGTCGCACCAGAAAAACTCAACTTGTCATGTAAATTGTTTCTGCATCTGTGGTAAAAAGCTGCACCACAAACATGGGTTAGTTACGGACACAAATCTGACCGGAACACTCGCAGTTTACAGTGCAGACAGAAATATATCTGATTGGAGAGTAAAAGTCTGATTTACCTGCAGTCTGAACATATCCTCTGTCTTTTTATGTATCGGCACAGTCTCTGCACCCGTTACTGTGATCTAATTTGAAACTTGAGATAATTTTTAACTTGTGTTCATTTTATTTCCCAGACGACCGACATGTCCGCCATTCAACTAACGGGTTCAGACCGATGGGAGGTGTTAACACCTGTCTCAGCTGGGAAGGACGACCAGGGAGTTCTTCACATTCCAAACTCGGGGATCGTTACGTCCAACGGGCAGTACGTGCTTCCTCTCGGGAGTCTTCAGAGCCAGCCCATTTATGTTACAGCGTCTGGGAATGAGGCTGCAGCCAACGGAGTGTCAGGCATTCAGTATCAGGTAAAAAAAAAAAAAAGGGAGAAGGAGAACCAGCACCCTGGTTGATCTGATTACAAGATCAACGCATTCAATGTGTCCCGTATGCACTCTGGGATCACAACAAACACACTTGTTGTGGTTTAAAGATGGCCGCATTCTTTTGCACGTTTGAGCGCAAATACGTCCTCGGGGCAGATTAAATGTCCTTTTGAATTGCCGTTGTTTTCACACTCCTCAGGGTCTATATGTCTGCAGCCACCTACACAATATTAACACCGATCGCCACATGATTTTTGTTATTGAACTATTCCTATGTGGTGTTACTGCAGTGCACTGGTTTACTACCTATCAGTTGTGATCATACATAGACACATTCACCCCAGCACACATGAACACATCTATTTGTATAATAACAACTTTCAAAATAATTACAAGGTGCTTTACAATAAATAGGTGTTAAAATGATTTGTCATACAAATTTAAATGTAAAATGTAACAACAAAAACCATGTGACAAAAGGGAGTTTAAGAAGAGATTTTAAAGATGATTCCCGAGGTTTCTGTTACTGTTTAGCGCTGGTGAAGTGAGATCTTGTTGCCAAAGATAGGAAAGGCTTACTTTTCCGCTGGTGATTTTACTTATAGCTGTCACTCCTCTGTCCAGGTCATCCCCCAAATCCAAAATGCAGATGGGACCCTTGCGGGATTCTCCACACAGGGAATGGACGACGGCACGGGTCAGATCCACCTCCTCCAAGACGGCAGCCAGTGCAGCATCGGGACAACATCGACCACAGACCTTCTGACGCAGGCGGGGCACGTGCAGTCAATCCAAGGTGTCTCGCTGACTGGGGGGGCAACGTACACCAGCTCGGTACCCGTAGGGCTGCCCGGCAACATAACATTCGTCCCCATAAACAGCGTGGACCTGGAGTCACTAGGGCTCACAGGAGCGCAGACAGTCCCCATCGCAACTGGGGTAACACCCGAAGGCCAACTGATCATGAGCGGACAGACGCTGGACACTCAAGGTCAGGGCGTTGGCAAGCAGTCGCTGGTGACTGTGAGCGGCGCCAACCATGAGCTCTACGTGCCAACCACCACCTCGTCCAACTCTTCCCACCTCCCCGCCACCATCGACGGCACTGGAGTTCTGACCCAAGCCACGGCCGTGTCCGCTGGCGTGTCTGACCCCTCCTCGGAGAACTACAACTCTCACAACCACCTGCAGCAAATCCAGGTGAGCCCACGCCGACTATATGATGCCATGTGTGTCAAGCCTGAGCCCTTTCGTTGTTCTGGAGGATTGTGTATATAAAATATATAAAAACTAGCCATGAGTGAAGGTGGACATTTGACGGTGCCATAATTTGGATGTATCCAATATGTGTTCGTACTTTCACTGTTAAGTTCCTACTTAAAAATACCTTCCTTTTTTTTTCCATTTCGTTTAGAAAAGTTCCCGTTCAGTTGCTTGTGCTTCTTTGGTAAAATATAAAAAAATTACTGTGTTATTTTGTTACTAGTGTTCAAACCCAATTATATTATCACTAGTATCTAAAAATATGAATGAATGTACAGCTTTAGTCATGGGAGTCACTGCCTTCCAGTCCATAATAGAAGACATTTTTCCAATAATTAGTCATAATTTACTTGTTTTACTTTGTAAAAAAAAAACCCTCATGATCAAATGCATTTGTAAATGTTGTAGTTTAACCAGCTTTTAGAACATTTCCAACCTCAAATTTCTTTAACTGTGGGAAATATTCCAACTGTGACAAAGGCACTGTTTAACCCGTCTGATTCCAAGACTTGACAGACCGCACAACTGTACAAAACAAACCTTGTTTTTTCTTCCAGGTGTCCTCCGCCAACACCACTATCTCACAGCCCATCCTGCATCTGTCCGGGGATAATCAGGGTCAAGGTCAGGACCTGAATGCAGCTGGTCAGACCATGCAGAGCGTGCAGCTGGTCAACCCTGGGACCTTCCTCATCCAGGCCCAAACGGTGTCCGCCACAGGACAGATCCAGTGGCAGACCTTCCAGGTAAGAACCAGGGTTCAGTCCTAAAAGGCATTGAATTAATTCATCGAATAAACATGGCTTTAATTAGTATTAAAGGTCCAGTGTGTATAACGTAGGTGAGAAAATGTTCTTTTGTCAGAAATAAACATACTTAATCTCAAGTATACAACCACAAATGAGCCTTTTTTTATTTATATCAGGATGTGGGTCAGCTCTATGGAGGACAACATGTTTTTACAGTAGCCCACAATGGACAAACTAAACATTCTGAATTTTGAGGCTTACATAGGTTCTCTAACACAGTTGGAAGGGAAGGATGAGACGTAACGGGCAACTTAGCCCATAAATGATGTAATGATTCACACTGTACCTTTTTTAAAAAGTCTTAAAAATCATGGGAAGAATAAACTTATGATTCTTTTCCAAAGTTGTAGTTGAAAATCGTCTATTTTTTAATTGAACAAAAAGCTACTTGGCTGTTCATGCGTCAGTCGCTTTAACCTGGATGACGTGGGAAAAGGCAAATACAGTAAAAAAAAATGTCTCACAGGTCTCTGACAGATCTCCAGATAACATTTGCATCTTTATTGTGAAATTGGTCTTAAATTTCAGTCTTAAAAGTCTTGAATTGTGTAGTGTTTTTATGCATATATCGGTTCTATCTCACTAGGTTCAAGGTGTCCAGTCACTCCAGGGGCTCCAGTTGCCCCAAGGCCAGGGTCAGGCCCAGCAGCTGACCTTAGCCCCTGTTCAGACCCTCCCTTTGGGCCAGGCGGGCCAGGTCAGTCTACCCAACCTCCAGACTGTCACAGTCAACTCTGTAACACAAGGTGGAGTTCAGTACACACACGGAGACGATCCAAACAGTCCAGCTGGTACGTTACTCCCCCCCCCCCCCCACCTGCATGTACTTAACATTCTCACACACACACACAGAACTCACATCACTCGTCATTCATTGTGTTTCAGGTATACACATAAAAGAGGAGCCAGACTCTGAGGAGTGGCAGCTGAGTGGAGATTCCACGCTGAACCCAAGCGACCTGAACAACCTGCGCGTTCAGATGGTGGACGAGGACATGGACATGCCGAGCGGCGAAGGCAAGCGGCTCCGCAGAGTAGCCTGCACCTGCCCCAACTGCAAGGAGTCTGGAGGAAGGTGAGCAAGATGAACAGTATCATATAAAAATGTTATCTTAAATTGGATCAGATTCCTTTGTAGTTGCAGAACCTTTCTGAAATATCACTTGTTAAACAACAGTAATGGAAATCTATATCCTATATAATCCTTTATGTTCATTTGTTAATATTAATATATAAAGAAACCAGGAAATATTTGCGTATAATTTAATAAGTAATTCAATCGTTGCAGCCCTGGGCATTTTACCCTTTCTTTCCTTACGTTTAAATGTTCCATTCACTCACTCTTGTAATTTTCCCACCTGGACGATTGGAAACGTCCGCTCACTCCACATTTCTCCGTTTGTGTCGCAGAGGTTCGGGCATGGGGAAGAAGAAGCAGCACATCTGTCACATCGCCGGCTGCGGGAAGGTTTACGGCAAGACGTCCCACCTCCGAGCTCACCTGCGCTGGCACAGCGGGGAGAGGCCGTTCGTCTGCAACTGGATGTTCTGCGGAAAGAGATTCACCAGGAGCGACGAGCTGCAGAGACACCGGAGGACACACACAGGTGAGACATTCGACTCCCTGTTGTCTTTCTGTTCACGTCCATCACCGTTTCACTGTTCACTTGATACAAACTTTATGACGCCATGACATTTGCATTGTTTCTTGTAGACATTTGTCAAAATGTTGTTGTCGCTGAGATAAGAGGGTCGAGCATGAACGTGTAAAGTGAGGAAATTAAAAAATCTGAACGCTCAACGTGAGGCAGTTTTGATCAAAACATTAATCAGCAGGGACCTTTAGTTTAGTGCTTAAAGATGACAGCGTATTAACACTTGGAATGTGATTTGCATTCACTACACTGTGAAATATGAGTTGGAATCAGCAGGACTTTAACAGCGTTAAATATTGAACTCAGTTTCATTAGAAAGTAAAAATAATAATAATATGATGCAATCGATTACTTATCAGCTGTTTTGTCAAACCGATTGTAGTGTTTTGTAAGTTTTTTTTATTTTATTTTATGCTTCTTAAATGTTAAATGTTTCCTGGTTCCTTTGCTCCATAGAACAAAGAATTATTTTGCTTTGTGGGCAAAAACAAGACTTTTCCAGGTTTGAGAAACACCAGTCAACGTTTTCTGACATTTCAGGGACCAAACAAGTCCTCGATTAATCGGTGGAATATAATTGACCGATTGATCGGTCTTGAAAATAATCGTTAGCTGCAGCCCTGATAATAATGTTAGCTGTATCACACTTTTCAAAATAGTTTCTCAAAGTGCTTTCCTTAGAATAAAGCAAAAGCAATAGGGCAGTGGAATAAAACAGTAAAACCAAGGTAAATAATGTAGTTAAAGTAATAAATCCACAATTATTGAAAGGTCTTTAAAGAAAACAAAGATTTTTAAAAAAAAATAATAATCACAGCCTTTGAATGCAACACACAGGCTCTAGTATATAGTGGAGTTGAAATAGTTGTATAATTGCACATTTTAAGATACTTTCATTGATGGAAACAACAATATTTTTATGTTACACTCAAGCTAAAAAGGTAAATTCATGTGTTTTTTCCTTTTTTAACTTAAGCCTCATTAACAGAGAACACTGGCATACTGGACTTTTGTCACGTCAGCGCTCTCTGGTGGTCAGACTGTGTAATGACGTCACCACCAGTGATGTGAAACAGACTTTGTGGCCCACACTTTGTGCTGCAGTTTCTCATTACTTACAGCAAACACACACACGTCAAGTGTTCCACAGCCAAACTGAGTGGTGTTTTCTTTTCTTTTTTTTAAAATTTAAATGTCTGTTTCCCGTCCTCTTGTCGCAGGAGAGAAGAAGTTTGTGTGCACAGAATGTTCCAAGAGGTTCATGCGGAGCGACCACCTGGCCAAGCACATAAAGACTCACCAGAATAAAAAAGGCGGGGTTCCCGTCGCCACGTCTCCGCCCACCACCGACACCCTCATCACGGCCGACGGCACCACGCTCATCCTCCAGACCACTAACGACCTCGTAGGCAATCAGGAGATCCCTCTGCAGCTGGTCACCGTGGCGCCGGGTGAGGTCTTGGAATGAGGCGTTGTTTTTCTCCTCGGTTTTTGTCTTTTTTTTGAGAACTGGCCTATCACAGGGACTCTCGGGCTTTTCCCCTCCCTCCCCCCTCCCTTCCTTTTTTTTACATAATGAATATATACGTAAATATATATGACAAATATATATATTTTAAGTAAGAGTTATCATGACTTTATGTTTGTTTTTTGCAGTCTTTTTATAGGCGGGCAAAAACAAACATTAAATGTGGTTGCTATGTACACACGTCACACACACACACATACACATACACACACACACACAGAGAGACAGAAAACACTCGACACACAACATGAATACTCAAACTCAATGAAATGCCTTATTTTGTATCATACTCTTGTATAAAATGCTGGAGGTGCATGTGTGTTTTTAAGCTTTGCAGATGATGATGATGATGTAACTGTTTGTGAAAACGCAGACGACAAAACGACGTCTCGGGAGTTTTTCGGGGGGAGAAAAAAAAAAACGAAGGAGCGAACCTCTCTGGGATCATTGAATCGTGTCTGTGGGAGAGTTTCGGGTTTAAAACCGACCTCTCCGTTTGAAGCAGCGCAAAAACCGTCCGCGCTCAACCCCGTTTTCCAAAATGCCTTTTTTTTTAAGCGTTCAGAGGAGTTGTTGGACTGTTTGTGGTCAAATGTGATTATTGGCTTTCTTGCTGAGGGTTACGTGATAGAGAGTGTGTGTGTGTGTGTGTGTGACAGCGCCGCCAGGTTTGCACACTGAAATACGCAGCCAGCAACCACCAGGTATCTTAGCTTAGCATAGCATTAAAGGTCCAGTGTGTAGGAATTAGTGACATCTAATGGTGAGACTGCAGATTACACCAAACTGAGGACTGCACATACCAGGAAGGATGTTGTTCACAACAACATCCTTCCTTCAAGCTCATCAGCTTATGAGGTTAACATAGTTACAGAGGTTGTTTTGTCTGTTAAGGTTGCCATAGAAACGTGGCGGCACAAGATGGTGGCCTATTTTAAATGATTATACTCTTATACAAACATAGTTATGGGTAGTATATTCGACTTCCGCTCCTAAATGATACAAACTGGACCTTTAATTCACGCAATGACTCCGCCTCTCATTACGTTTTTAAGCTGCAATGTTGTTTGTCGAGGGCGGGACATTCAATCACCGAGTTCCGGCTCCTGATTGGTTAAAAAGTCAGACTCACAGATGAAATTTTTAACTGAAATATTTCACCGACAGCTTTTGTCGCGTTTGTTTAATCCACTCAGAAGAAATTTAAGTGGGGGTAAAAAACAATTGGCAGTTTTAAAGGGGTATTTTTAAGGGTAGTATTCACCTTTCAAGGACGTTACCAAGAAATAGTCCGGTACGTGGTTGTTTATTTTATTTTTTTAACACTTGAGCTACAAAAAAAAATTAAGACTGATTACATGTCATTTTTTTGATTCTGATTTGTTTGACACATTTAAATTTCAAGTTATTTTGGGCGGTGAGCACTGGACACAAAATTGCAGTTTTTGTCACATATTTTTCCCTCTTCTTTTATCTTAATCAAATAATTTCAGAGTGTCGCTTTGGAGATTTGCACTTGGTCGTATTGTGATTTAGATATTTTCACCGTTAATAATTGCGCAGCTCGTTCTGTCGGGTGCATTGTTGTTACGTCACATCGCGCTGTGACCTTTTTGAACACAGACTGACACGTTTCTCATCTAGTTCTCAGCAAGAAAGTGAGTAAACTGGTTTTTCTTTTGTTGCTTTTTTTTTTTTAAATGTCAAACTTCCAATCACTGACATCCAGCAGGGCGGCGACACAGGTGTGATGTCGTGTTGTTTCAAGCAGCAGCAGAGAAGGACCGTGGCAGTGGTGTCGCCGTCACTGATTTGACGTTTTCCCCCCTCGAAGGACGGAGGGGGGAAAAAAGGGCAACTTCTTCCAGCATGTGGTCCGTGTGAACAGAACCTGTCCTCACACCGTCCTCTGTGCTCGTCCACATCTATACGCGTCTTCATTTTTGTCTCCTTTTCGCATATTTTTGTTGTAAATTTGCATTGTATGTCATTTTTTTTTGTCACGTGTCCTTTTCGCCAACCTGGGTGTCGTCTAAATCAAAAGCCACGCCCACACACGGCTGCGGGAGCAGAAACACGCAACAGTGTTGCCATGTGGAGAAGAACCCAAACGCGGATGCAACCAATTGTCAAGCCCCAAAGGGTGGGGGGCGTTTTTGTCATGGAACATTCCAGTCGGTTACCAGATGATGTGGGATTAAGTTTCCTGGCCAGATGTCGCTCAAAAGGAAAAACAATCATGCCATTGTTTTGTGTGTATTTTAATTATTTTTTTCCCCCCATTTTGTTTGTTTAATTTTTGAATTCATGTAATCCTTCCCCACGTTTGTCTTTTACGTTTGTAGCATTCATTTACATGTATATTATCTTATTTTCCACATTGTTTATAGAAGCCATTAACTAGTTATCAGAATTTGATGTATCAGAAACTTATTTTAAGTGATTTTTTGTTTTTTAAAGAATTGGTGTAAAAATTGAATGTTACCTTTTGTAAAACATTTTTTTCAAATGAATCACAATAAAAGTCTGAAACATTTACAGGGGACATGTGTTCGTCTGTTCTACAGTGTTTCAATCAGTTTTAATAATTTCTTTTCAGAAGCTTAAAAAAATCAGTTAATTATGAAAAATACTCAAACTGATTAATTGTAGCCCTTCAAACTATTTTAACTCGAGACTTCACAGCATCAGCTTCTTTAATGTGAATATTTTCTGGTTTTATTGTTTCCATTCGACAAAGAAATAAAAAGATTTTTGGTTTGGGGAAACACTGATAAAATAATACTGGATGAATCCATCATCACCTATCCTAAAATAGTTTGGATCCATTACTTTACCACAACAGTTAAAACAAGTCATCCTCACTCCTCGTGTCTGCTCGTATTGCATGTACAGACATTGTAATGAAATAAACACGTTAAAGCTCAACATTATTTAAGTGAAAAATACATGAAACTGTGACGATTCACTGGACCACGTCTTTATTGGGGGGGGGGGGGGGATTTTACTGAACAAAATGATCAGTCGGCCAAAACTAACCCACTGACATTAACTGAGAACTAGAAAACAACTCAAAAACACATCATGACAACTCTTCACCCTCAAACCCTGAGAGTCTAAGCGATTGTTTTTAGGTTCCTTAAAAAACTGCCAAGAGGTTTTATTTGGGATCTTCATGCCTGATGATGATGAGTGTGAACATGAAGTCCTCATCCACATTAAATAGAAAAGTTTAGACGAGGCACGATGTCCACGACAATCTGAGGTGATTTTTCCACACAAGATAAATTGTTAGAAATGTTCAAATTTTCCCTTAAGGTTTGAAAACCCGCCAAAATGATCCACGACTTCCCGAACTTTCAACAGAGCACAACACGTACAAGTAAGTACAAACCTATAAATCTACCTCGCAGAAAAACCCCGAATACCACCACCAGAAACCCAAGTTCACCAGCAGTGAGATCCAGAGTCCTTTAACCACAGGGCAGAATCCCGATCAGTGCAAACATACCAGAAAATAAGAGTGGGATCCACTGAACAAAAAGACTTTCTCACACACACGTACACACACACATACACACACACGCACGGCCATAGAAATGTCCATTCACACTTTAATAAAAGGAAAGATGAAAAATAAAGAATCCCTAACGTTTGATTGGTGTAGACCTGTCAGCGGTCAGTCTGTCACCAGGTCCAGAGAAGCTGGTCTTCATGAAGCAGACTCTTTAAACAGAGTCCAGTTCACCGCTTCACTGCAGCTACTGCTGGATCCTCACAACTCTGTGTGAGCATCTGACAACAAAAGAAAACAAAGATAAACATCACACACTTCTGGACACTTTTCTCACAATTATACTCAGGTTTGTTTTTTTTGTTGTTTTTTTTTAAAGAGAGTTTGTAGGACCGTCACCTGCTCAAGTCCAGGATATCTCAAGAATCTGTTCACTGCTTAAACGGCTCACTCCTTGCACCAAAGTCCATAGAGGAAATGTGGGATTTGACATCACAACATAAAGGAGTATTTTCTCTATGGACTCTGGTGCAGGAGATAAGAGCCGTTCACAAACATGTGTTTTCTTCCATCTAACAGTGAGACAGTGTCTGTTTTTGTTTGAGCGAGTGTCGGCGTCTGTCTAGCTTGTGGTAAAATCAGTGTCTCACTCTCACTTTAAATATATTGTGATTACCTGTGTCCTCCTCCTCCTCCTGCTGCTGCTGCTGCTGCTGCTGCGTTCTGTGGTTTGCTGCTTTCTGGACTCTGGTCTGCAGACGTTTAACCTCCTGGTCATAATCAGACCACTCGGCCACGATCCTCACCGCTGCCTGCAGCTTTGGCTCCTTGGTCATCGGGTTGTTACACTAAAATCAGGAGAAATGAAACGGGTGATGAGAACAGGATCTGCCTCTGTTTTATGCATGTTATACTTGTGTACATTTAATGATTAAGTGTAAATGTGTGTGTTTCAGTAGCCAAGTGAAATAAAATGGTTTTCCCACAAGTTTGTGACTAAACCCTGCAGTGACTTAGTCTTAATTAAAAAAAAAAAACCCTGTTGGAACTTTATTTTAATGATCTTTAAAATACAACTTACCCTACAAATCCAACATGTTCACTTACAGAAGATGTAATAATTACATACATTTCATCTCATAATCACCCTTTAAGCTCAAAAAACCCTCACCCTCTGCCCTCTAGTGGTCTTTAAGAGACACTACACTTGTAATAAGTCCCATCTCTCCCTCCTGCAGCTGGATTTGTCCTGATATTATTCCCAACACAAACACCTTGAGTTTTATTTTTTACCAAGTCTATAGTCTTGGCGCTTTTCTTGGTGCTGTCGTCACACCACGTCTCGCACCACAGCCACTCCTGAGGCAGAGACTTGATGGGAACCTGGTGGATCATGTTGTTGGGCAGATCCTGACCAATGGGAAAAAAAAACAAAAAACAGTTGAACAGTGAGACAATGTGCGAAGCAGGAACAGAAATGATTACTATTTTTACACAGAACTTTTATAATGGTCTCATTATAGTTTCTCATGTGAATCACAGCAGGACGTGTCACTTCAATGCTGGAGATTCATTACCGTCAATTTCTTTCTTCAGACATTAACTGGTACAAGAATATTGTGCAGACAGGGGTTTGTGTGCTTGCTATCTATCAATCTGTCTGTGTCTTTGTGAAATATTCTCAGAGAACTTTTCTCTTGGTCGAATCACCTTAGCTCCGAGGACAGACATGGTTGGTCTTTAAGGGCGCGTTCACACCAGCTCGGAAAGTCCAGTTGGTTTGGGGAGGTGTGAATGTGTAACCGAACGTGAATAAAACTGGGAACACACTACCCTTAGATATCAGGGAAGCCAACTCACTAGATATTTAATATATAAAACATAAAAACTTATCTTTTTACTCTTGCCTTCAACAAGCTCTTTTTTATTCCTGTGTTGTGTTTTATTTGCATTTTTAGTGCATTTTAAAGTTAAAACAGGGTTTTAACCTCTTGACTCTTTTCTACTTTTGTGTATTTTATTGTTTTAGTTGCATCTTTTGTTTTATTTCAAAGTTAAAAAAGGGTTTTTACTATTTTGACTTTAGACTCTTTTCTTTATTTTATTGAAATGCAATTTATTGTTGCATTTCCTTTTTATTGTAAAGCACTTTTAGCTGCCGTCCTCGTATGAAAGGTGCTATACAAATAAAGTTTATTGCTATCAAAGAAGCAAACTTTGGTCCACCTAAAAACGTAGGTCTCAGTTTACTTAAAGAGAACCAAATGCAGCAAGATAAAAGCTCTTATAGAAATATGGTCAGACGAAAACATATCACAACTGCTAGTAAGCACCCACAAGAACAGAAGAAGAAGACCTTGCAGGTTTGGTTCATTTCAGTGTGAAGGCAAACTCGGACCGGCTGAATGAGTCGCGGGTCAACCCCCAATTGACCCGAGTTTAGCGTAATATTAGGTGTGAAAACGACCTAAATTCAGACCCTTACTGATTTAAAAAGAGCACATATGGACAGACAGTGAAGAGACAGACCTGGTCCAGATTGGAGAGGCTGTTTGGATCTTGGCTGAGACCCTGGTATTGTCCTCTGAGTCGATCTCCTGCTGCTATTTTCCTGAATTTCTTGAGGTCGACCACATACAGGGCACTGCACGAGACAAATGACAATAACAGTACAGATGAATTGAAGGTCAGTGTGTGTGTATTTGTGTTTGTTACCTCTTCAGGACCTTGTCTGGCATAAACACTGATAAACACTGACATTGCTAGGACCAGTAGGTCCAATTTAGGGCTAAGACTTGAATTGTGGTTAGGTTAATGTTATGGTTAGACATTAACCTAAAGCTTTGTTTAGATTGTCCAAATGAATGAACTTAAATCTAGTTTCCTACAAAGAATGACTGTAAAGCCTGTGTGTGTGTGTTTGAGTGTTTTAAACTAGAGCCGACGGACCACAGTGTCTGTACCTGATGTGATATTTGCGTCCGGCGAGGTGACTCGCCCAGTAGCCAGACTTCCAGAAGCGATAGCCATCCATCTCTCTCCGACTCTCGCAGAACGGAGTGTAACCGTACGGAGCTCCTTCCAGGTCAAAGTCACGCAGATCCTTCAGGTCTGTTCGCACAATCTGCCCGAGGAGAGGACGAGGCGTAAATGATACACATGGATCACTTCAGGGCACCGACTACCACAATATTTTCTCACTTGTTTATAAAGAGACAAAAAACAGCGAAAGTCATCTTCATATTGTGTTTCGTATGTCTAATTCAAGTAAAAAGAACAGAATATCAACAGAAAACATGATAAAAGCAGCAAATACTTGTTTTTATCTCCTAAAAACGATTAAAATGGATTAGAATTTGTATGTTCAGATGTAAAAGGAACACCCGAGTTGCCAGGGTTAGCAATACAAGTCAATATTAACACAGTACATAGTATTTTGAACACAAACAGCAACATGTCCTCAGATAAAATCTAAACCAAAGGAGGAACAAATACAAACGAAGTGCAACCAAAACTAAAAGTACTGCAGTGTTTTTACTGTTGAAGCAAGTGGCAGCCACCTTAGAATCCTATGTCCTATTTGACAACAACTGGAACACACCATCATTTAATTCAATTTCACTTCAAACTGCTGTTAAACAAAAATATTAAAGATTAATTTAAAAAGTAGGCCAACTCTGACTGATCACAGTTAGACCAAAGGGTAAAAAGTAAATATTTGATCGCAAATTCCAAAGTGTTTAAAGGATCAAACACAATCCAACACCCCAATTATCATCAGTGAAGAGAACGGGTTCCTTCAAATATTTGCACAGCACAGTGTTTGTGCAGCTACACACGTGAGCTCACCTGGTCTGCGTCCACAAACAGGAACTTGTCAACAGCGAGAGGAAACAGCACGTCCAGGAACAGGATCTTGTAGCCCCAGATGATCCTCTGCTTCTCCGTCTGCTGGTGTAGCCAGCGCGGCCACTTGTACTGCACCAGCTCGTACTGGAAGCCATATTCCTTTGCCATGTAGGGGATGAACTCCTGTGACACGGTCACACACACACAAACACAGCTGCTGTCAGTGGCTTTTAAATGATGCACTTCTGACATCTTATGCACCAAACGATTGATTACTCGATTCATCGAGAAAATAATTGACCGATGAATTGATTATGAAAATAATCTCTAAACCAGAATATACTGTACATGCTTACAGTAAATACACCAATGCAAAAACACAATTTAGGGAGCATTTTTTATCCATGACGTCACAGGTTTGCAAAAAACAGATGTGGTTATGGTACACACGACGTTAAGGGCTGCAACTAATGCTTATTTCATAATCCTGATTAATTGAGTACTTGTTTGGTTCTCAAATTTATTGTTTTGTTCACAAAGCAGAATCATTCCGTTTTTAATTCATTCTGATTTGTTTACATCTCTTTTTATGTCCTAATTTTTTTTAGTTATGTGTGTATTAGTCTCGTAAATCTGAACGTTAAATGGTTGATGAACAAATTTGATTTGATTAATTGACGAGATAAAGCACAAGAAAACATAATTAACAGACAGTTGTCATCACATTATGATATTTCAAACTCATTTTGTCCATCGTTTGAGAAGCTTAAATTGCATTTGATTAGCTGTAAATGTGTTCTATAGATAGTGTTTGATTGATGATTATTGCTTCATAAAAGCAGGCAAACTTGAGTGGATCCTACAAGCACTTATGATTGCTGAGCTACCATCTTTAGTCATTTAACTGCTCTCATCTAATCAAAGGACTGCAGTTGAAAATTAGCAGGCTGACATGACAGCGACACATTCACAGAAGTGTCGTGTTGTTCATTTTTAATCACACCGTTATCCACCGTTAAACCGGCCCCAAGATTCTTTGGTGAATGCCACGGGAGGTGGTTTGAGAAGGAGAAAAACTCTCTGAAGTGTCATAATATAAAAGAATATTCAAAGAATTCCTTGAAATTGCAACATCTTCTGACACCTGTAGGTAACAGTGTGACAGACAGTGGATATAAAGGCAGTAAAACAATGATATGTGGAGGATAACCAGGCTTAACAACTAAAACCAGAGCGAAAGTGGTAAAGATGAGACATTAATGATGGCAACGGATGAAACTGTGAGCTGAAAAAAAAAACACTGAAGTGCTACAATTTTATTTATCAGGTGATTTTCGTCTGCAGCATTTTTCACGTTGATTTTCAGAGCTCATCTTTGTAAAGAAAAAGCTGCTGCCAATCATAGAAAATCACCAAATCAATGGTGTGACGCCAAAGACAGTTTTAAAAGAAACAATCAATGAAAAGAAAAAAAAAAAAAGATAAATTCTTACCTTGAATGCCGGGGACAGGTAGTTCTTGAGGAACCAGAACTTGACGGGAGTCTTGGTGTTTTTCAGAACTGACAGCATCATGATTCTGAAAGAATGAAAATGTTTCAAAAGACTGGCGATAAACGAGTAAAAATCAATGCATTCTTTATTCACACAAGAAGAAGAATGGATGATCTTTGTGCCCGTCCTCTGATCTCCGACACTGACCTGAGGAACCTCTCGTACAGATGCCCCGAGGCCACGGAGAAGATGTTGATCACATCGTCTTTCTCCTGCTTTGGCTCCTCCACCTTTCCTCCACTTGTAAACCCTCTGAAAGACAAAAGACTAAATAAACATATTTTTACACATTTAAAAAAAAAAAAAAAAACAAGAAAAAAAAACTTTTATTTTCAACTCAAAATACATTTATGAGAGAGATTTTCTTGAGTTCATCTCTTTGTGTTTAAGCTGGTGGTGGAAACAATTTAAGGATGCAACTAACAATTATGGTAATTATTGATTAATCAATGTCCTTTTAGGATTTCTAGATTGTAATGGTGTGTTTTCACTAGCGCTACTCGCCTCGTCTCAGCACAGCACGGTTATTTTGCGCTTCCATTAGCGACAGTACCTGGTACTATACTTAGTAACCACGTTGAGGAGGTACAAACTTAATTAACTTCCAGAAGGAGGGGGCGAGTAGGTTTGTACCTGGTCAGAGATTTCCAGAAGCCTGTGTCGGTCTCCTCGGTCCCATCACTCAGCAGTTCCTCGTTCAACTTGTCGGATTTCTTCTGGACCTGATCGACATGCAGGGTTAAAAATCAATTACTCAAAGGCATTAAGTTAAAGGCTAAAGGTTAATTTGTCCTATTTTGCAGCCCCAATTTGAAGAATAAACAAAACCGGCCTACCCTAAGAAATTAAACAAAAATGTATCCTGACAACACTGACCTCTGGTTTTGCAAATTTCTTTTAACCTTTAACCTCTTTAACTATTATGATACAACTTTATTCTATTTTATGGGGTCCTCCGCATACTGCATTAAAATATGTCACTGCTATATCCCATCAAAAGTGAAACATTAAAAAAGCAAAGGGGTGACAGGTGATGTATGACGTTCCCCATGTAATTTATATGTTGTGCATTATGTAAAAGGCTCAACACAGACTGGAGTCTCTACCTCACATTAAAATTTATGAGCTCAGAAATTGAGGGGATTTAAAATGTCGTCACTCACTCACTGTCCTGGACCTGATTTTATTTATCCGGGGACAAAAATTAAATCAGTTCAATGCGCTGAAGGGCATATGCCTGTCACCGTGCAGGCTGTTGTGCCAGACAGGCGTCACTTTATCAGTGGTGAACCGACCTTGACTTTAATGATCCTGCTCTTGAAGTTGTTCAGCACGACTATAGTGTCGTCAGAGTCTGCCGGAGAATCAGTGCCATCGTGACTGTAGATCAGAGAGGGAAAAAAAAATATTAAAATTATAATAGAATCTTTACAACTGTTGTTTACTTCCAATAATAAAAGCATGTGCTGAACTTAAAAGCTAATCAGTCACCTGTAAATCTTGTAGATTTCATCGGAGCGTCCTTTCCTCAGCTTCAGGATCCAGGCGCCTGGGTTGGCCTTGAGCTGGAAGTAACCCTGCAGAGCAGAACACAGATTATTTATTACATTTTTGATAGGAAAAAGAGGACAAAAATAATATGGAAATCAAAACAAAGATTGACTTAAAAAGCCAGTGAGAAGCCGTCTTAAATAGGAGTGTCTGTGAGTCTGTGGCCAACAACAAACTGTATTTATGTTTTGGTTTGGTGTATTATGGGTATTTCCTGTTTTTCTTTGCTTCATACAACAAAGAAATCATTAAGACATTAGAAAAACAAGATCATCGTTTCCAGGTTGGGAAACGACGATCTTTACATATTTCAATACATTTTCTGACAATGTATAGACCAAATGATTCCTCGAATAACCAAGAAAATAATTGACTGATGAATTGATTATAAAAAGCATAGTGTAACGGTCATATGCTCCCATCTCTTTAAATAAATGTGCATTTTTACAAATGATATATATGTATATAAAACCTCAATTAACAGGCTTCTTCAACCCTCACTTAGGAGTAAAAATCCATCTTTTATTAGCCAAAATCTTTCATAACAATTATCAATAGCAAATGATTTTAAATGGCATTGTTTGAATGTTCAGCAGGCTGAAAGCTTACCAAGTTTGCCATTACGATAGTGTCCACAATGACTGGCTCAGAGGCCGTTCCCAGTGTGAACTGCAGTCCACGAGGCGGTTGGCCCGAGCTGACGTCAAAGCAATGACCTTCCAACAAAAGATGCTCCAGCTCGTACTCTGCTGCCACAATGTTCTCCACCTGTTAGCACCGCAGGAGACGAGGCACGTTTATTTTGTGCAGCCCAATATCAAAGTCCCGCTGACTAGGCTTCACAATTTCATGAAATATAAAAAGAAAAAAAAACAAAAGGGAAGGAGACCTCAGAGAAAAGAAATCTCCGATTAAAACAGAGATCACACCTGCAGAGGAGGTAAAAACAAGTGAAAGAAAAATCTGTTACGATTCATAAGAAATATAGAGTAAAAACAACAAGGGTTTAATTAGAAACTGCACATTTGTTGAAGTGCTACTCAAGTTTCACCTCGTTAAATAATCCTCACTATAACGTTAAATGACTAATGAAAACAACATATGAGTAATAAAACCAAAACAGTCCCTCCTTTATGTAGAGCAGCCTTTTATACAAATAAATCAAATAGAAATGTTAGTGAAGTGTCCAGCTACATGGATCCAGAACCTGAACAGTGACTGAGTTTGAAATATTTCATCACAGTTAATCCAGACGCACAGATTCTCTTTACCTCCTGCAGGTAGATGTTGTCCAGGTCGTAGCGAGTGCGCACAGACTCCACCATCCAGCTCTCGGGAGTGTTGAGGTTTAGGGTGAAGAGCGGAGACTGAGGCATGTCCAGGAACTTGGCCATGGGGCCAGGAGAGAAGCTACTGTCGCTCTGAAACGTCACCTCAGGCTCCAGCACGTAGCGATAAAAGCTGGAAGACAACACAGGAGAATCACAGCAACTAGTTAAACATTGAGCTCAACCAGCATTAGGTGGATGAATAACACCGATGTTTTCTACTGGTTTTCACAGACAAATGTCCAAATTTCCTGAACTGGCTTGTTAAAATGATAAGCACTAGAATTACAGGTGCCTGTTACCGATGTCTTTTGGCTAACTCCCTGTTTGTTGCTGCCGTTAACAACCCTCTCTCCTTCTTTGTCCATGTGGGATACTGGAAAGTATTCTCCTAGATTCACTGTCAGAAAACCAGAGACGGAGAGACACCTGCCACAGAGCAAACTTTAGATCGGCGACAGCTGTCAGAACACAGAGCTAGTGACATAGATTTTAATAAAAGGATTTCGCTGACAGTCTGTCAAAGCAATCACAACTAAAAATTTCCCTTGCTCGCTCTTTTCAGAGCTGTTAGAATATCTAATGCACTGCGGGTGCAAGGTCTGGAAAAAGTCTGCGCCTAACAATGCTTCTCACAGTGACTATATTTGCAAGTTTATTAATGCATCTCCTTGAAGGCTTGAGGTAAAAAAAAAAAAAAAAAAAAAACAACAACAACATTGTGAAACTGTCTTAAACTGGATTTAGAAATTATTTTAGAATAAAAAAATGTTTCTCATGTTTTAAAGTTATGTTTCCTGCTAAAAAAAAAAAAGAACACGAATCATCACATTTGAATGTTTTTTCTAATCTAACTGTGTTTCTGAAGATTATTTATGTACATTTTAAGGTTTTCTAATGAATAACATTTGCTTAATTTATATGTTTATGGTGTTTTTCCCACATTATCCTTACAACAATGCAAATTTAAATTAATGTAGAGCTATATAGACATAGACAGGGTGGCTAAATGACACTCAACGAAAGTTACTGGACATAAAGGTGAATATCTACCGGTGTCACTAGGATGTATGGTTTTGAGTATTTGCAGGAATAGTTTGTGTCCTCACCTCTTGAGAGGGATTTCAGACAGTTTGGATTGGCAGTTCATGAAAACCCGCATGTTGACATTTATCAGCTGCCTCAGGACCTGCAGATGTAGAGGGGGGGAAAGATGTTAAACATGTGGTCCAATTAATCAACTGGACTGATCAGGAAGAGACAGAAAAAGATGGACAGTCACACTACCACTAGGAGAGGAGCGAGCTTTTGTGCATCTCTAGTTACTGGATCCACGACGGCAACAACATCAAAGTACACATCTCCCTCTTTAGGACGGATCTTCACGGCACTACAGGAATAAAAACACAACAACAATTTGAAATGGACCCTGCGTTTTTGACTTCTTAGAAGTGAACAACATGCAGTGACACAATCGCCCTGAAACATTTACTGCACGGACTCCCCTAGGAAATCAAAGAGGTCTGCTTGTCTAATTATGTGCAAGCGTCACAACTTTACCTGTAGCGGTCATCAGCAAAGTCATATTCTGCTCGGGCTTCTCCTTTGGGCTGGGAGGAGAGCAGAGCATCGACCTTCATCACAAGGTCACTGGCCCTGCGAGAAAACCACAATTTAACTCACAAAACTCAACAAACAGTGAAAATATAATTTTTCTGGAGTGTTACAGAGTAACTCAACTTGATGAAATAAAATACCTGTCTTCCTCAATGCCAAACTGCTGAACTTTGCTTTTAATTCGCTCTCCAGATGTCTTCAGGATGATGTTCTCCAAAAGCAGGAAGTCATCCTGATTAAACACCTCCTCATCCTCCAGTGGACCTATGATCTGTGAATAATGAACGAATAACGCTTGTAAATGTACACATTCACACGTTAATACAAACTAATGTATTTCAGTGCAGGTTTTAAGTTCTACCAACGACAATAAACCAGACTGTCACTCACTCTGCCGTTGCTTATGACTGCTCTCTGTCCTTTCTTCAGTTTGAGCACATCTCGGCAGTAGGCAGCATGGGAGAGCAGGACATCAAATTTGTTTTCTTCATATGCACTCTTGAACAGAGACACATCCATACCCTGAGGGGGAAAAAAAACACTTATTTATTCTAAATCTTTTTCATTTCATCAAAAAAAAAAGTGACAAGAGAAGAGATCTATAATTCTGAATCATGACCTCTGCAAAGAAAAGTGAAGTTATTCATCTCCCTCACCCCGACAGCGAACTCGCCAATGTCGACGCCCTTCTGCAGCGCTGTGGCCGTCTCTTCTTTGGCCATCTTAGTGATGAAGTTCTTGGCGTTGTTGGCAGACTGTGTCTGCATGGCGGCCCAGATCGCTCTGGCCACGTGTGTCGTCTCTGCGGGCAGATCAGCCGACGGGTTGTTGATCATCCCCAGTCGCACGTTATTGCTGGTTTTCTAAATGTGGAGAAGGTGAAAAGTAAAATCGCACAACTGAAGACAAAACTTGTGCTTTTTGACTTTAAACCACCTATAACTTAACTTTTAAATGTTACAGGACCATAACAACTACTCATAGTTTGAGCAATATATAAAACAAGGATATAGTATGGTTAAAATCAGGCTACATATGCTGGCTAAATTAGCATGCAGCTATTTTAAATGATATCAATCTCATTTAAATCAGCAAAAATGTTAATATCCCAAAATGTTGAGTTATTACTTTAAGTTTTGAATGTTTGCACAGGATCATTTCAATCAGGCAGCTCAATAAAACTCTGGTAAACTATAGGTTTCTGTACCATGTGTCTTATGGCATCGTAAAGGAGCTGTCGTCCTGACGGCTTGTCGAAGTCTCCCACCACCCAGAAGGTCACAGGACGGATGTAAGCATCATCTGCCAACCACAGAAGAAGAAAAACAGAGGTGAAGTTGGGCATGTGCTGGGCAAGTTTGGTAAATCAGACTCAACCAAATCTAGCATGAGTACTGTACTATATTACACCACAAGTAATCAAAAAAGTGACTATATTATATTAATACTATGTTATAGTATATTACAAAATTATTTTATGCAAAATTCAGACTTTCGGCATCTCATTCTCCATGCAGCTACAAGATGTGACGTTTAATGTCGTCTAAACGGACATGCTTCCCTTGAGAAGACGGAGGAAATTATGTTAGAAATCACAAATATTTTTGTGAGATTTTTTCACTGCAGACAAACAAGCACCACATGCATAAATTAGTCATTTATGTCTTGTGAGGATTGCAACACAGATGGAGGAATGGTGGTGGATCCACTCACACATCTAAACATTGCCAGCAACATTGTTCAGAGAACACAGGAAAAAGAAAAAAAAAAAGAGCAAGTGAGGAGGAGAGGAAATAATGAGGAGAAGTGTGATTACCATGCCTGTTGGTGGTGGTCATCCCTGGTGTAGGGATTTTTTTTTTTTTTTTTTTTTTTTTTAAACACATGAATATAAACAGAAAAAAGGAGAGGAGGAGAGAACAGAAGGAGAATACATGAGGAGAGTTTAGCCTGGAACGTGACTAATGCATCTTTCACTAGAAACAAATGCACGTCCACAAACTCTCATTCAGTCACACAAGACACTCCTGCACCTTTCTTGGTCATGTAGTTCATGCTGTTGGCCACAGCCGTGCTCTTCTCTTTACTGTCCAGTGTCGAGAAGCGAGCATAATCGTCTACAAAGAAGTTATCTGGGGGGAAAAAAGAGGTGAAAATGCATGACTTGGAGATTACATGTGTTGCCAATATGTTGATAGGGACTACACAAACGATAAGAAGCAAGTGGATAAACACTCATTACACTGGTGTCCACTCATATGTGCCATATTTTATCATGTCTTTTCCTCTAAATGGGACCACAATTTACAAAGTCAACCTCATGTGCTACTGAAGAACCTCCCATGTACTCACTGGTATCAGACAAGTCCAGGTATGTCCTGCTCGTGGACAGCACTCTGGGGTTGATGCGAGGAACAACGTTGGCCTGGTTCATGATGTAGTCTACCACGTCATGATCCGTAGCCAGTTCACCCTGGGAGCCGCATGAGCAAAGTTTCAATAATGTGAAAAGGACAAATCACAGAGGACAGTAATGCAGGAGGCCCTGGGCCATTCTGCTTTCCATCCCCACAGTAACGGAGAGCATTTCCAAACTTTAACAGCTTCTCCACTGCAGTTACTAATGTCTGCATATCGACTGAAAAGTTGGCCACTGACAAGTAAGGATTAAACATTAAACAGGAGAGAACAAGAGTGATGACTAACACTCTGTTCAGCAATAACACTAAAATCAAATTAAGCACTGTCCACTGTGCTTAATTGCCCTTTGAAACACCTTTGAAAGAACCAATTCAAAAAGTGGGATCAATTAATTGCAGGGGCAACATTAAAACTGAAGCAAATGGCAGCTGGAGCACCTCAAAGATTCTGTGTGAAAGACAGTTTCTTCCCAATAATCCTTAATAGTGTACTTCATGAAAAATTAACAACTTTCTTCTAAATAGCTTGATTTAAAAGAAGAAGGAAAAAGACTCAGCAGCGGAATGCCCCAACTGCTATAATCAGTTAACTTAATTATCAGTGAATGTGTGACCACATCTATTTAGTTTTATATAATGAGATGAATCTAGGTTTTTGTTGCTGAACATGAGTACAGTCTGAATCTCCTTGTTCAAGGATGGAAGAAACAACTGCACAGAACGTTAGTGTGTTATTTTAGAATTATGCAAATAAAATAAAAATGTTTTAATTCAAACTAATTTTGTATCATCTACAAATAGAAAATAGATTTTTGCTTTGAAGACAAATAAGAAAAAAAACCCCACAATGAATATGTTAAATGCTCCTAGAGGGTTTTCTTCACTCAATCTAATACAGGCAAAACAAGCCATCTTTATAAAAACAATACTAATAAAATAACAAAATCTCACTTAAAATCACTGTTTTGCATTGACACTATTATCAAAGAGTGTGTGTGACTGACCAGGTAGACGGCCCTCTGGTAGAAGGAGGTAGTCTCCAGGATCTTTTGCATGGTGACTGTCTCCAGTTCGTCCGGATCCAGCTGTTCATGCTGGTAAGGGATGCCATTGTACATGACAACAGGTAATGGGCCCACTCCTGTCTGCTCATAGTATGCTCGGGCTTCCTAGTAAAGGAGACACACAGAGGTATTGTTTGTCTAATAAAAAAAAAAGCTTAGGTCCCTAAATAGGATCTATAAAAGCCACTCCAAGCTTATGTGGGTTTGACATTTATAGCAGCTCCAGGTCAGGCAACAACAACCTTTATAAAAGGCATTTGACAGAGTTAAAACGAAAACAAAATACACATGTATCTGCTGTCCGGTCTCATTATTGGTTCAGAGAGCTGATTTTACAATCCTATTTTCTAAAATCTTTACTTTTCACAAACAAAATAATTATTGTGTCTTTTCAAACTGAGCTCATAAAATCATGATAAAAAACAGAAGCTGAGTTTAGCTATTTAAGAACACTAAATAAACACTGATCACGTCTCCAAGTTAATTACAGATTCATTTTCTCCACTGCTTATGCTTTAAGGGTTGTGGAGGCCAGAGCTAATTCCAGCTGACATTAAGCAAGAGGCGAAGTATATCATAGACAAGTCACCACTTTTAACTCAAAATATATTTTCAATTAGTTTCAAAAAAATACATTAATTCACTAATAACTGACGCAACAACATTGGATTTGATAATAACCCCAAAATGAACGTAGCATCCATAATAAACCAGACTGACCTTCCTGTTGCTGTCATAGCTGGAGTCGGCTCCCAGGATGCTGCTGACCTCCACGTAGGGGAACCTCTTCTCCAGCACCTTCACCACATCGCCAACACTTAGCTTTGCACCAACAGGCACCCGGTTATACATCTGAAAGGAAAGAGGGAGACAGCAAAGGAAGGACAAGAAGAGGTGATATTAAAGGATGCATGTCTCTGCTCATCCATGCAGGTTTTTTAAGTGGTGTCAAAATAACCAATATAATTTTATGAGAAAACATCAAAGCCTCTACACGCTCCAATCAGCAGTCTTTATTGCAGGGACGGCAAAAGGTCAACTCACCGAAATGACAGCTTCAAAAGCATTCTGACTGTTCACTTCATCGCTGATGTAGTTGTAGGCGCGCACCAGTGCCACGCCAGCATCCTGCATGCCATCTACGTCATCTTCATCCGACACCACAAACACCAACCCGATCCTGAAACACAAGCAGAAAGCAAATACGTTTACCAAATAACTCTAATGTGTATTGGACAGCTGAAATGCAGAGTGAGTGCCGTCTAGTTCATCAGTATTCAAACTAATGAACTGTCCCAAGACGCCACATGCTGGGAGGCATTAAAGGTCTCCTTAAACTGCCTGACAAAATTGGGATTTTAACTTTTAACTACACGTCCTTTCTCAGCAGACTGTTGCAGCAGCTTCATTATGATTTGCCTTGGTTTTAAAAGGAACTGTGGTGCGATAAAAATCATTAATATTGCATTTTGAATATTCATTAGGGGAATACATGGATATACAAACACCCAGAACATAAAGAATCAATTTTAACACTCCACCACTAACTTGATGACACAAACACAAACCTGAGTGGGATGTTGTTGGCATAAAACATCTCTGCGACACTCAGCAGCTCAGTGGCAGCCTCCTGAGTTGGGTCCAGAATAATTACCTGCAACACACACACACACACAAAACACTCACACACAAAGATCCATAATCGCTTTTGAGTCCCAGAACTTGATTAATCAGGGACAGACATACCAGATTGTGGAAATTCTTGCGGATCTGTCTGATGACTCCAGGGAATGTTGGTCTGAGCAGCTCCTGAACGTTGTAGGGCCAAGAGCTGTACCTGTGGTCTGTTTCCAGGTTGTTAATCCACTAAAAAACAGAAAAAAAAGATGAAATTTTAGTTGACTAATCAGTGGGCTGGAAACCAGGGTGTCAGTAATCAATATTTTTTTGTTTTTTTCAGGCATCAACTCCACATCTTCAAAAAATGAATCGAAATGACAGCCCAAATAAAAAGGTAAAACCGGCAACTGATCTGTCAGTAGATGACTTGGTGGTTGAAGACTGGATTTCTTACACTGATGGCAGAGCTGCGGATGTCGACGGCGTAGTCCGAGTCAGAGGGCTGGACGTTGAGCTTCAGGATGTCGTGGATGTAAGGCGTCTCGACGTGCAGTGAGCGCAGACCGTCCATCACTCTCGTCTCACTGCGCAGCATCTCAAACACACTGCAGGGGAGAGGGGGGGCAGAGGTGAGCCAATGTTTGAAGACTTATAGTGAAATTGTGAGGGTGTGTGTTTTTCTGTAGGTATAAATGAGAACATGAAGCTGTGAACGGGACTGCTGGAGGCAGATTATAGGCATGAGAAAGGTACTCATGTTCAGACAAAACAAGGAAATTGAAGACATGGCTGCAGGTGAGAGAAACTGATTAGAAAATGCCTGGTCATCAGCAGATTGGAAAATAACAACTTGTTACACCTCTACATTTCAGTCTTCAGGGGATGATCTGGACGACTGAGGACCTTCACAGGTATGCTACATTTCTGTCATTTTACCAACTACTATTTCAGTGGGCCTGGCTTAAACTGAATATCTTTGGACTGGTTTTTGTTTGCTGGGTATTCTGGCACGCATTATTTTACTGACTTCATGAAAAACTGGCACAATTGTATTACTATAAACTGCTGTATGATCAGTGGGTTTCTGTTGCTAAGAGACACAAACAGTGGTGTGAAATGGAGCTGCTCCATAACGTCTTAAAAAAACACTTCAAAAGTGTAACACAACACTGTTTCATTTAAACATCCGCCTTGTCTGTTTTTACATAGCTGTAAAACTGAATGATAATATAGTAGAAATAAACAATCAACAATAATTGCATGTCTGTACCTGAAGATGTCTTGCGTGTCCAGATCTATGTGCAGTCCATTGATGAATAAGGCTGAATCTCCGGGCTGCAGGCCCAGAGTCCCCTTGAAAAACTACGGAGAAATGAACATCAGCACAAGTCAACAACCTGTTCCTCACCAAACACTTAAAACTCCTCGTTCCCCCTGCAGTGAACGACCTGCCACATTGTGTAGCGTGTAAAGTCAAAGATGACCATGGTGTGGTCAACTATATTGCAAAACCTGAGGCAATTGTCTGGTTGTTCCCAGACACACATCAACATCTCCGAACAAGCAGTGACAGCTCTATTTAAAGTCTGTTTAGACCAAACGAACCATGCACGAAACAAATCGAATTATTAGAGAAAGAGTATGTGAATGCATGTGTGTGTGTGTGTGTGTGTGTGTTTTCATGGCAATGAGGAGCAGTGTGTGTGTGCATTTGTCAGCACAGGAAAAAGAAAAGCTCAAAGTCGTCCTGGCACGGTCAAATCTCATTAGAGAAAGACAAAGACATCAGATTAATCATACTCGAGACACTGCAATTACAACAAGACATGATTAACACTAATATTGTTCATCCCCCTTAAACAGTGTGTGGACGCATGTGTGTGCGTGAGAGAGAGAGAGAGAAATGTCTGCGTGCAAGTGAATGTGTCCAAACTACTTCAATCAATAATCCTTTCTCGCTGCAGGACTCAGTGTGCCTGCTGAATGAATCACCGAATCAGTAATTAGGACATTTTGCTGCTCTCTGCCAACACCCACCCAAACTACTGTCTGCACACCAAGATAATGTGAACACAGCTTGAGGAGGAGAGAGGAGGGGGAAGACGGGGAAGTGAAAAAAAAAAACAACTGACAAGAAAAAGGGGTGATTACCTATTCCATTAGCAGGGCAAACCCAAACACGTTGTCAGAAATGAAACGCTTTTCAAATCAGACGTTGTTTACGATTTATCACATAATAAAAGGTGAGCGGGACAAAACAAAAACAGGAGAGCAGGTTCTCATTTTGAGATATTTCCCTAAAGACAAAGGCTAAGAGGCTGCAGCACTTGTGGTTGTGGCTGCACGCAATAACGCGCTCTGTTTTTCTTTATTTTTCTTCCTTATTGGAGCGGATTGGGAAACAGCTAAACCTTAATTATCCCCGGCAACTCGACAACACAGTCAGCAGAAAGGTAAGGATGCTGGCATGCTGCGGAGCAAAGACAGAGGCAAGTAAATGAGGACGAGGAAGTCGCACAGTGATGTACAGACTGTGGGAACTGTGATGAAGGAAAATCTGTGGGTTTTTTTGAGACTATTATGAATATTTTAAACATAAAACATAATGTAACACACCATAAAGGCTCCCCTTTTTAATGGAAATCATCAACATGCACACTGAGGCTCAATATTTTATATCTGTTGACAAAACAAAAACAAAAGAAAAAGAAGAGAGTACAAGGGCGTCCTGGTGATTTAAGGATTTAAAATACTAATGTCTCTAGCAAAGGTCCATTACCGCATATCATCCTCCTTCCATCATCCTTATCTGATAATGGCAAAACGTACTTGACAATAACATAAAACATAACGATTAAACCTTTTTGGATATTCGGATATATAATAAAAAATAAAACAGCAATAGAGTATTGAATGTAAATCATGAAATACAAAAAAAGAGAGCAAGCTCGTAAAGCAATTTATTTCCACCTAACTCAAAACATGTCATATAAAATACAGAGCTTTGACCTTTAAAACATAAGGCTGGGGATTTTTTTTTTTTTTTAATTCTTGTCAACAAAGCCCATAAAAGGCCTTTTATTTATTATTTTACATATAAGTTTCATCTTTTTAGCCACAGCTCAGTGTAGCTTACAGGGTTTGTCAACACCGTAAAGGCTTATTGTTCTCCAAAACACACAAAATTACATAACAAAAACTAAACACATTAATGAGCCTCACCATTGCACTGGCTGATATGCAACTACATTACCAGGAGCAGTGGCACTGTAGTTTATTTGAAGTAAATACTACTCTGCTGCAAATACTTACCAGACCATTAAACAGCTGAAAATTGTTTACTATGAAGGCATTATTTCTTCTGGCTTAATAAGAGTTGCTAGAAACTACAGAGCCAAAAAAATTTAATTCAGTGAATCATTTAGCCTTCATCGGAAATTTAAACAATATATGACCCACAGCAGAGGATCTACATCTTTAGTATGAATATGTGGACCGTGGGCTAATTGTCACTGACAAAAATACAGACTAAGGTCATCATTTTGACAGGGCATTGCACACTTGATGGACATGGCACAAGGCAGTGTCCAGTGTCTCTCTAGCATCCTACAGGCATACACCCGCCTCCTACAACTGCCATAACACTGCCTGCAACTGACGGGATGAAAGCTTTCGCTCGTGGGCTGTCTGCTGTCAGATTTCAAGCCAGACCAACATGGCAGCTCATACGGAGAATTTCCCTCTTGTGAGAACACGATTTATTAAATTATATGTTTCTGAATAGATTTATTTAATGAGATATAAGCTGTTGCTGTCTTTTTTTTATTTTGAAAACCAGGGGATTAGAACAAAAACAAAAGTCGGACGTTTTGCGAGATAGCCATAAAGTAGCCTGAGCTTCAAATTCCCATATCTCAAAACACATGACTTCACTACCACAACACACTGCAGGGCTGTTTTGTATGGACAATGAATGGGAAGTGTGGAGGTCAATGAACCAGTGGACAGATACCGGCTATAAAATAGAGAGATAAAGGACAGTATCAATGATAAGATGATAAACAAACACATACCTTCTGATTCTCTTCGATCTCTTTGCGTATCTCTGAGTTGACCACTGTTTTAGTGATGGATCTGCGATGGGAAATACACAGACTGAACTGTGAAACAGCCGTCTAATGGATATGTGTGGAAATACAAACTGATACTTTTTGTGTATGTGTCAGTCTGTCTTCTTTACCTGGCTTTGGTGGGGAAGTTCTGACTGAGGTCTTTCATGACATTGAGGGCATCAACAGCGGGAGCAGCAAGAATGCGAGCTGCCGTCTGGAAGCTCAGATCTATTTAATAAAAGATAGCGGGCATAGAGGGCAACAGATTAGAAAAGACATGAAAGGAGAAAATCAGAGAGAAGAGCAGGAGGCATACAAGAGAGTGCAGGGGGGAAAAAGAAAATGTTCCACAAAATAAAGGCATCAGGAACATTTGTAGTGTACGAAGAAACTGACAAAACGTTAAAAGGCTCAAGTTTCTGCTCATCATTTGGTGCTGTGTGTTACTGTTATTATGAATTAACTAAAAGGAGCTATGTATGCGTGTGTGAGGCTGTGTGAACATGTTTTACCACCTTAGATGAGTGTGATCACATGCTAACATTTTCCAAAGTAGTACAGCTGAAGCTGTTTTTTTGGTCGTAAACTAATTATGGAGCAAATTAAAGCTTGAACAATGTGACTGAGATTCACATGGAGGGGGACGGACATGAATATGTGCACCACATTACACAACAGTCTACCTATATATATATATACATATACACACACATATAGATATATATTTCTCATTAGCACACACTTTATCCTATGTTCTAAAGTGCAGAAGAATCATTGTCATTTAGAAATGAGATCACGTGTAGTTGGGAATCGCGATTTTTTTAACGATTTCAAACTATCATAAGTGTATCACTATCAGTCAAACTCTAGTACAAACTTTGACAGACCCATGAGCCATTTTGCTAACATGGTGTAAAAAAGCATCAGTTTAGCCAATTTATACATTCATTTGAAACTAATTTCATGTTTTCTTCCCAACTTAATTTGTCTGGAAACACCGAGGCATATAAACCCAAATTGAGAATTTCAACTGGAATTTTATTTTATACAATATATATTTTAAGTACTGTATATAACATATTGTATAATAGACATCTTTTCCTTGTGACGAAGGGGTGAATGTGCTGAGGATTGATTTGCGGAGGATCATTTCGGTTGCAGGGAGAATCTTTGTAATGGTGTTGTAGCCTGTGTGATTATTAGCCCCTAGGGGTCTCCCTCTCTTTATGAACACACCGAGATAATGAGCCCCAGTGGGGTAGAAAGATAAAGACAGACGCCAACATGACAGTCTGACTCTGAGCTCAGTCGAACCCCTTCATCCCCTCACAGCATTTATTCAACACAATCAAATCAACAAAAGAAAGAAGGCAGATTCTTATATGTTAGTTTAACGACGGTTTATAGAAACAAGACCGATAACCTCTAATTAAGCAATATCAAACGAGAGGAAGTGCTGTTGTACAGTAACATCATAGACACGAGGCCGCAGATATCACAGCGTTCATACTCAGTATAAAGTTCTACAAACTCAGCCTAAGAGTTAGAAGCTATAACAGATTTAATGAGTTCCGCAACCACACCGATTTGAACAATGAGCTTTTCATACATGCTACACAGGTTATGTCGACTACTTTGTACATTTATTTGTATCCATTAATTCTGCAACCAGAGAAAATCGTGTCAGTTGAGAGTTGTTTTGGCGGTTTGTATAAATCTAGCGAGTCAACAGTCATCAAAGAGTCAACAGCTTGTTAGTTCACTGCACCATCGTTTCCAACTCCCAAGACGGAACAGGTTTTTTTTTTTTTTCTACGTTTAGACTATATTTTTTGTGTTCATGACGCATAATAAAGTCATCATTCTTATATTTAGTATCGCACCTGTGCCCACTCACTGACATGATCTCCCTCGCTGATGTCACATCAGCACTCTGGGAGGTTTGCACGGAAGTGTCCTGCTCCTTCTCCTCGTCCTCTCCTCACGACTAGTTCCTATTTAATTCAAATGTTGTTTCTCTAAAAGATGTCTTTTCGGCAGACTTTGTAACAGTGTAGGTTCAGGTTGATGGTGCCTGACAGTGTAATTATTTATATTATGTATTATTATTATGAACATCTGTGAAGCAGAGTAATGCTACAGTTAAAAGTCCAAGCTCTGTTGGCGTTCGATGACCACTCATTGAATGCTTACAACTGGTCAGAAATAACTGTTGTACAATGTTTGTCCACAAATGGGCAGGTAACCTGGACACCTCTGGTTCAGTCACAATCATTTATCCAAAAGGGGGCATTTTTGAAACAAAACACAGTGGAGAGCCACGGCTGAAACATTTCAGTTAACAACCAAGCTTGTGACTGCTGAATCTGCTACTGCAACAAAGTGGGCAATATATTTTCTCTACAGCAATGTGAATTCAGATCATTCTCTGTTGCTGTTTTATATCACACTTTTAGTTATTTTGCATTCAGACAGAGGCACTTTAGTGTCACTCAATTCCGGGTCGATATAAACCAGGAACAGCAACATAAACTAACCAAAAGTATGGGTGAGGTAAGAAAAATGGACAGAATCCAGAAGCATATACAATTAAGTCTGTGATTCATCAGATGATGCAACTCTAATCAATAACACTTTTATGCTGCAGCAGGGAATGCTCTGATCTTACGACTCAGATGCATCAAGATGACACTGATCGATCGCAGTCATCGATTACAGAAGTAGACATAAAACATTTTTTGCTGCAGGTTCACTGATGGAATGATCCCTCTGTTAAAGCAACAGAAGTAGATATTCATTTATCTTTTAATGATCAATGAAAAGGCAAAATAAATAAAATAAGGAAAAATGAAACATCAACAGGGATGCAATTCCTCCCACTGGAATTAGTTAACTTTAAATGCTCTCAGTGTGATGTAGTGGGGTGATTTTATGAAAATGTTTTCATCAGTTTCACAAAAGAGAAACCAAAGTTAAACCCACGTACATATTTAAAGAGCGTTTATACCTGTAGTTAGGTAGATTTGGTCAAGGATTGGCTGACCCAATATAAAATCTATATTTCAAATAATTGAACTTCATGTATACTTGGTATCACCAAGTATTACCGGCCAAGAAAAAAATGATCTTGATTAAATTGTATACAATATTAAATGTTCTCAGATCACACTCGAAATCTAATAATTTTATTAAGGTAAATTTTGTTACAGTTCCTTAGGCCTTAACAAGTGATTGAATGAAGGCGTTCACAACATCTTTGGTAAACAAAGAGAACACATTGACTTCCTTTTCTTAGTCTTTATACAGTTATTTAATCAAAATGTTGCAATGCTATCTTTTCTGTGCTCCTATTTTATTTGCCATCTTGCTGGCAAGTTAAGCAAAGCATGCATGAAACCTGCTGTGAGACCACTTTTCTGTGAAATTATGAGGACAGAAAGATCTGTGGGTCAAGAAACAATTGATTACAGTTTGATAGTGAAGAGGATCTGGGATTTTTGCCACAAGATAATTATCTTTTGTGAGATGTAGCTATGAAACTAATGGGCAGAGAGCTCAGTCAGAGTCCTGGGGGTATATTTACAGGATCTAAAAATCGATTCCCTCAACATCTAAGTGACAGAAATAATGCCTTTAGGTGTTAACTGTAAGTTAAAAAAGTGTTTATCTTTGGCACACGGTCTGGGGACTTTACAGTTTACTTTATTTCACCTATCACCATCTGTTCTTTTTGTCAACAGTCAATGAAGTTATTTCTAACTGATGTAATATGAAAAAGCACAAACAAACACTTCCCATGTGGCATGTTTGTATCAGCATATTCAACCATGTTACAGTGGGAAACAAAAGAATAGAAACTCAGTTGTGGAGAATGAAATATGGAAGGAGAGTTACCTTGCATTTGCCAGACTTTCAGAGGTGCCATTTCATTGGTGCTCTCAATCAAATGTTTCCTCAACTCTTTTAGCTGCTCTTTAAGCTCCGGGTAGAGCGTCCTGTGAAGAAAAAGACAGACAGCGAGAGTTTAAATGCTTCTCCTGAATACTTAAATAGCAAATTGCTAATTAAGAGTGATTGGACTCATTCAAAGATAAATTAGTTTATTTTAAGGTTAGTTTATTCAAGATAAAAAAAAGGGTTAGAGTCAGTGCTTTGAGAGAAGAAAATTGGAGAGGAGAGAAGGGGAAAAAAAATCTTGGCTGATGTGAGCGTGGTGCAGCTCCTGGAGCAAATCCAAGCTTTGAATTTTTATCATGGCCTGACACAGAACCACTCACTTGAGTTTGCCAAAAAGAAATCCCTGGACCTCGTCCACTGGATCATTCTCTCCAATCACTGTAGCGTTCACCTCTGTTCCTGAAACCCCAATCAATTAACTCGTTATTCACATCAGGACTCCTCGGGGATTACACAATCATTGCCATCTGCGTATCTATCGACAGTGTGTGTTCTTGCGTGTGTGTACCTTGGACTTGTGTGTCGTCCTTTGCCTTGTACTCCTGGTTTTTGATTGCAAGCTCCACTCCATACCCAGACAGATACACTGTCCTTCCGCTGGGATTCTGGAAAAAAAAAAAAATATGAATCTCACAACAGAAATAGCTACACAAATACACAAGATCTGATCAAGACTTCAAATACAGACAACCAGCTGTAGCTAGCAAAGTGTTGAAGATGTTACATGTTCCACGATTAGACAAATATTCAGAGTATTGTCATATAAAAGCTACGAAAACCAGCACATGTACGTCCTGGTGCGAAAACAAGATAAATGTTATTTTTGTGATTTTAAAAATTATTTTAACTGTCAGAGCTGTTCTCAATTCACTGTGTCAACTAATTCATTAATCCACTAATCGTCTTAAACGCTAATCTCTGTCTTTTTAGTATAATCTCATTATTTACACTGGACCAAAGCAATGCAGCCACTGCAGCAGCAGCTTACAGAATTTCCAGTGAATAAAGATGTACAGAAAACATGCTTAATATATGAGCATACACTAATGAAGACAAAGAGATGCAAAATCTATTCAGTGGACTTAAGTATGCGATGTATAAATGCCAAAATGATCTATGATACTGCCAGTATAATACCTTATCAGCTGATAAACAGCTTTGCGAAATACATGTCACTACTATATTCATCATTCAGATATCACAGTATTACTGTTGGTGACAAGAGATATACCTACAGCCAGGTAATGGCGGAGCACATAAGTGACCAGGCCTTGGCTGACTTTGGATGATACAACTTCATGAAGCCTCTGGAAATCCGGTTTTCCAAACTCGGCATAGAGGATGACAACAGGACCATCTGGGTTTGATCCTGGGTATTTGTGGTCACCTTTGAACAGGAACGGCTTTGGCCTGCATGAATAAGGACAGTGAAGTCAATCATAATGTCATTACACGGATTTACGAACATCAAAATCAGTGTGCATGTTTTTAAATACCGTTCAGGTGCAGATTTCAGCATTGCTGCCAAGCTTTCGACATCACAAGTCTTCTCTCCGTGGACGCTGAAAAAAGCTGAGCAGCCAGATGGAGGGGGCTCATTGGACGCTATCTAAAAATATGAAGAAGAGTAGGATGATTCAACACATTTAAATGGTGTTTCCAGAAGACACAGAGTTCAAATTCAAGTCATCCTTCTGTTACCTGTTGGAAAGAGTGCACCGTTGCAGAGTAGGCTCTTAGGGAAAGAGCAAACTTCAGCATGTTCACCTGGACGGAGCTAAGCAAGGCACTGGCTTTCTTCAGTATCAGGTCATAGTAGGCCTGATCTGTGTCTATGTTGGGACAACAGGAGCACAGTGTTAGCTGATTCTATTTACTACAACAACGTAGAAAGAAAATGAACAAAATAAAGTTTTCATCTCTATTCTGTAGTGTTATTGCTTGCATAAGTGTTTGGTCAAAACACTGACACTGCAATTGCTGCCAAGACACTTGCATACACATCATAAATTCAGCCACTCGCAGCACAGAGACTAATAATGAAAACTGGTCTGGAGAAGCTGAAGCAGCAGTACTTTACCATCATGCTCTCCTGCTATGTTTTGATTGGCCTCAACAAAGTCCCAGAACTTCTCCTGGCTCTCCTCTGCCAGGAACTCACTGAGAAAGAGGAAGACAAAGGTGACAGGTACTGTACATTAGATCTTATTGACACACTATTTATAAATTGCACAGGGTGTGTTAAAGCTGCAGTGTGTAACTTTTGGAGAGTTCTGTTGTTGATTTTAATAGTCTGCCTCTGTTTGGTCTTACTGTGCACAGTATTTAGTCCAACTAACATACCTGGATAATGTGATTCATAGTCTGATTACTCCTGCATGTATATGCTGAGTCGGACTGGAGCCCTAAACTCGATTAAACTGTGCATGTAAATTTACTGACAGAGAGAGTTGTATGGTGCTGAAAAGCTTAATCAGCATGGTGTAAAGAGCTAGATTTGGATTAACAATACACTTAAACCATAGAAAAGTAAGAGGAGAGGGCCAGCTGTAGTCAACTTGCTGAAAGGACAAAATAAGAAGAAGATGAAATGTGCTTAGAAGAAACTCTCTGTAATGATCCTACCAGCTCTCAGGACATTGCTGTTATCTGCTTCCCACACATAATGTCAGATGTAATGTAAGGTGGCTGCTACTGCATTTTTAAGCAGTGCAGTGTTGTACCTGGCTTCAAGCAGCAGAGGAGTATCCGCCCATTTGGTTGTCAGGGTGGTGGTGACGGCTTTGGAGTCCGTACCCCCAGAAACAGCAGAGAGCAGTGACAGCAGCAGGACCCACAGAAGCCACATTCTCATACTCGAGTCTGGGAAAACAGTGGTAGGAGACTTTGAGTGGGAGGGAGACACACATATGATGAAGAAATAAGACTTGTTTTTAGGAGTGGGCAAAAGAGAAAAAAGATAGAGGTTTAATTCTATCTATTCTGTTATTATTACAATATTCAGTATATCAGTTAATCAAAGATTGATTTTTGCTGCCAAGTGAAGAAATGTATTATTGTGGTTAAAGCTTATTTGTGAACAAACAAAAGTTTAACAAAGAGAGTAACATTTCACTAATCTGGGGTATAAGATTTTTGTTTTCTGCAAGTGTGTGTGATCTCATGACCTTGTGCCACTGATTTCAGCTAAACAATCTTCCCACAGGGATAATGTTTGTTTGCTTAATTGCTCAAACAAGATTTAGAGGTTCTTAGCCAGAATGAGGTGCCAATTTGTTTTTGTGCTAGTATCATTATTTTCAAGCGATTATATCACTATATTGTAGAAGAGGTTTGTTCAGCCCCTTCTTGTCCCACTGTCACACTACTTCTCTTGCAAATACAACGACAATGTACCTAAAATAGCTGGATCAAGACACGATCTTATGTAAGAGGAGGTCCTCTTCTTGGCTTTTCCCAACAGAGAGGAACAATATTAATCTGATGAATAACGAAACAGAGAAAAATAAGAAAACATGTGGGACAGTGAAAATAATAGGAACACTTAAGTTCAACAGCACCACAGCTCACATACTCTGAAGTTGTCATACAGGAAAACAATACTGAACACATCGCCTTTGTCAAGGGTGACGATTTATTGCAGGAATGTTGTTAATTGTTATACTGGATTTGTCTTAGTGTAATTGATAGACACATTCAGGTCACAGGGACATACAAATAGGTTGGGCCCTGTCATGCCTTTATTAGGTACACTTTATTTAGCTACTTATTTATACATGTTCAATATGACCTATTAAAACTATAACCAAGTATTAGAATGGCCAGTACAAATGTAAATGTGCTGGCTAACTGCTTAGTTAATTTAAAATTACCCTATAAAACTGAAATTGGCGTTGATCATCCACACTACAAGGAAAAAGTAACTAGAACTACTTATCAAAACGAAGGTATGCATTCCAGCATCTCTAGATAAGCTACAGCAGCAGAAGACCACAGTGCCTATGGCAAGCAGTTTTAACATTTAATCTGTAGACAGGATATTCACTATCAATATGCAATTTCACTTGTCATTTACAGGTATAGGGTTTGCTAGAGATGTCTACAATAACCTGAATTATGGATATCTGTGACATCATTTTTGACTAGTCAGTACGACCAGCTATACGCAATGGTCATTCCAGTTAGTCAAACTTGGCGATTAAATGTTAAAAAAGGCTTGTCATAAGTGCCACTCCCGCCACTTTATTACCTGTGCACCTAATAAAGTGGCCTGTGTGAGTGTATTCATTGCAAGCTAGGGCACATAAACATAAGGTGATGAAGAAGACGAAAAACAAGACATCGACTTCTACATTATCTGGTCGTTTCCTGGTAACAGGAGGCGATGAGTTTGTTAGCACTGTGTAAACAAACAGCTCCATGATCTCCGTCCAATAGGAAACTTCAGCGTGGCTCCTCAAGTCTGAACATCCGGACTGTGTCAATGACAACCGGAGCGCTAGCAACAAGCTAACGGCGAGCATCACCCCACTGTAGCCTTTGCCCACTTTAAGCATATTCGGCGTGTATTATATTCAAATAGATAGATCGTCAGTAGCGTATAAACGTAAGGTTTGCAGTGAATTTAAATGGCTTAAGTAATTTCTAAAAAAAAACAAAAAAAAACGCTGCCAATTAGCTAGCTAACTCTTACAAGAGGGAAACTGCCCGTTTTGACTTGCCTCGGTTCACTCACAGAAAGCTCTAGTGACAGCCTCTAAACCTGCAATGAAAACCTCATTAAATGCACTCTGTTAAAGCTTATTCGCATAAAAAAATGAAGATTTATCCTCACCGAAGCCGGCAACGTAGCTTCCTGTATCTACGGTTCCGCTACTAGTGGGAGGGTCCTGCCAGCCGTATTAGGTAACCACAAACGTCGCCTGATAAAAAATGACTCTGATTAAAAGCACTACATCGGGGACTCAAACTCAAAATAACCGGGGGCCACATGAGCTTCGTGTCCGGTCAGGAGAAGTTTTTATTGTTTTTGTCGTTTAATTTATTATTTCCTTTTTTATATGCTGTGTGAGCTTTATATATTTGTATTTATTCTGTCTTATCTATTATTCTGTGCAGCACTTTGTTCCACTGGTGTGGTTGTTTTTAAAGTGCTTCACAAATAAGTTGAATTGCACTGGAGAATTTCAAAATAAAAAGTTGTTTCATGCAACAATACGTAGTTCACAATAAAAGAAAAACATATTTATGATGCAAAATTAATCTATTAATAAAAAAAACATACAGAAATGACTCATTATAACTTGATCATTTGGAGGGCCACATGAAGTCGATTGGAGGCCACGAGTTTGTGACCACTTTACTACATAATAAACAGGGAAACATAACGCAAAGCAACAAGTGCCACTCAGTATTACAAAACTGAAGGAAATGTAATCTAGCAATTAGTTCATAATTCATAGTCTTCTTTCTTTCATTTATAAATAATTACTTATACATGTAATGTGTATAACTACTTATTCAAGCACAGGACATTTAAAGTAAAGACTTAATTACAAGATACGACACATTTTAAAAAATAGTTCTGACTGCAAATTAAATGGGGTCATACAATTAGAAATCATAGAACTATGAGAGCACTACTAAAATCATCCCTCATATTACTGGGACAGTACAAATGTGGCCTAACTAATACAAAAAAATTGATGTTTTTTCGCAGCAGTACACATTGGCATATCCCATTTGACCCTAAAGTTAATAATCACTAACACACACAACTGTCTGTCTGTGGATGTAAATACCTGTAAAAGTCACTTTAACTGACACTTAATGAGAGGCCAATTTATAAACATGAGTGGGATGTTACACTCATTTCATCTGACAGCAGCGCCTGCAACTAAGAAGCAGGAAGTTGTTCCATGATACAACATTTTATCATGCCATTTCCAGGTGTGTGCATGTGACATGGGTGTGAATATGTGTAGACACAGATTTATGTTCTTTTCTACTGTATATATTGCTATTTTTTATTTTTTTTATTTTGCCAGATTAATAAAATACTAAAAACTGAAGCAGTTTAAGAAGGATTCTCCATTTCAAGTGAACAGTAAATAAATAAATTTGAGGCTGTGTATTCAATTCTGAAACTGCAAATGCAGTTTGCATGAGCACGGAATATTAACCAAGGGAAATAAATCATGTATTTAAAAAAAGGCCAGAGCAGTCTCCCTGGTTATTGATATTTGCAACGTGGTAATAAAAATGTAGAGAAAGCTGAACTCCCTGTGGTCCATTTTGTGAATCTTTACCTTGAATGTGTGTAATAGTCTCTGTCTTTTGAACTGGCTGTCCTCTGGGGGCAGACTGGTGAAATGTGCCAGGCTGCTGGCTGTCTGCTACCTGTTGTGCGGTCGTGACAAAAAGAGAAGATGAAAGGTACAGAGACACTGTTCCAGGGTGTAAAGACATGGGTTTTTGCGTTTTCATTTACTTGCTCTGCTGCCTAAATTAAATTGGACAGCTGATCCTCAAGAGGGAACAGTTCCAGGATTTGATTTAACATTGTATAAAAAAGCAGCAACATTAATTATCCTGTTGGATTTGACCTTCATTTTGATGTGCACGTGCACACACACGCACGCACACACACACTTTCATGTGTTTCCCTGTGTGTGCAAAGGCCAAAATGTCCCCACTAGAGTCCCCTCAAGTATAACTAAACATATCTTCACACAGGCTGCCCATGAGGCCTGTTCATCTGTCAGGAAGGTGACATCTTCAGATGAATTATGGGAGATGGTTGTCATCTTCTCTGGGGTCATGAAAGAAATGGTGAGTGTGAGCTGTTGGCTCCGTCGCCCTCACACTATCACACGTCAGCCATTTTAGAGGTTGAAAGCCTCGGCGGGGGACCAAGACGACCTCAATTAAACCTCCATTAATATTAATACTTTTTGTCGTTTCACGTGAGTTGCCACTAATTATATGTGTCCCTGGCTGTATAATAGGGGTCAGCCGGGGTCTCCCACATGAAGCTAATTCACCACTTTACAGCCAACCGCACAATGGGCTGGCCCGAGCTCCAGTGTTAAGTACAGATGGAGACAAGGGGCAAACTTTAGCACCTTCGTGTTTGTAAAAGTTACACACACTCTGGCGTGTACGCAAACTGTTACTCGGCGAGAGATTTTCTAATAACACGACTGAATGTGAATTGAATTGAATGTGTATATCTTCAAAATAAAGCATTCAGATCACCAAGATAACACAAGTCACCAGCCACTTTTGTTTAACTGCTCATTAACCCTTAGAACACACGTTACTATGTTTAAACATCCAGTTTTTTCCGCACAACCTGGCAATCTGATGAGAAAATGTCAATTTTCACCAACTATACAAACACACCTGAGCAAAAAGTACTCAAAATGTTTAAAATCGGATTGAATTGGTGAAATTTGGAAATACGTCACAGTTCAAAGTTCACTTTTTATGAACAAAAAGACAAGAAAAAACATTTTTAAAGCCCATATAAGGAGTCGTGTATTATTCCCACGGCAATTTACTGAGGGTTAATGTAAATATGGAATCATTCAGTCGTGTTGAGACATGCTGCTGGGGTTCAAATGGAATCCAGCATCAGAATGGTGAATAAAGGTGATTTAATTTGGTCTTTTTCGCACACACACCAATTAGTAACAGTGAATTTGTCCTCTGCTATTAACCCATGCCTTGCTCAGGGGCACTCCAGCGCATGGCCGTCCCCGGGGGTTGAACCAGCCACCTTCCAGTTGTCCTCGCTCATGGGTGATGGACTGGTGACCTGTCCAGGGTTTACCCCCCGCCTTTTTACCCTGTGTCGGCTGGCATGGATGTTGATGTCTAGGGTTGACAGAAAATACACAGTGAGCAGCAGTTGTTTCGTTGATGCCAGAGGTCAGAGTAGAACGTCCAGACTGGTTTGAGATGAGAGAAAGGCTTCACTAACTCAAAAAGAGACGTGACAAGGACCTTGATAGCGAAAACAAAGTGGCTGTCGAGTGCAGAAGAAGACATGAAGACGTACTGTATAGGCAGGTGGGGGAGACAACACACTATACATAATCTCAAGGCACTTTGGATGGTAAGGTTGAGACCTTACAATATTATCATGCATATAAATGGGAAAAAAATATACCATAATAGCTTTAGATTCAGTGTTTGGCTCTGACCCAGAGGTTGTATCCTGCTTCATTTCTCCCACATCAACATTCATCATAGCTTTATGTCGAGGTTAATAAGTTTGCAACGGATCACATCGTTATGGGCTCTAAGGCCAGAGCGCTCGCTCTCATGCACACACACACACACACACACACACACACAGAGCATAATGGGATTGCAGTGGGATTCTCATTGGTTTTAGTGGAGCAGAGCTCAGTGTAAGCAGAGTCCGCTCTGCCTGGGAGGTTGGATTCTTCTCTTAAATCCTTTAATATCATGAGGGACGATTTGTCTTGACCTGAGAGATTAGCCAGACCCTGGAATGGAAGGTCAGGTAATGCCCAGATGTCCACTGTACTCATATTTATGTTATTACTGAAAGAAAAACGCTCACTCCCACGCTGGATTGCACCCTCTTTTTGCCCCATGAATTTACTTTTCTTCTTTTTTTTTTTCCCTGACAAAACAGGGCATTGAAACTCTGTAAATTGTGTGAGCCCAGTGATTTATCCACATTGTTTATTTGATGATGAAGGTCTGCTAAGCCACGGCGCGGCTGGAAATGACTCAAACGTAGACAAAAGACCAGAGTCCATCATGACCAGCTCCAGTGCCAATGGGGGGCAATCCTTCAGAACGACAATAGCCGGGCTCTGGTGCATGTAAGGGAGGCACTCGGTGTGAACTTATCAGTACAATTCCTTGCTGAACATAAACAATAATAATGCAAGAAAGAAAAAAAAAGCACGGGACCAGTAATGAGGAGCTGCAGCATCTTTGACCCCCCGGATTAATGGATTGCAGCCAGAGTTCGTACAATCGCTCAGAGCCGTATTCCCGTGGACAGGAAGCACTTACTTTTCTCTCAGTGATGCACACGTGTACGCTCGGCCCAACAAAAGCTCTGCAGCACAGACGTTAGGGTTTGTTTAGTCCTGCACTTGAAATGACAGTGACCCAGAACTGTGGGCAGGAGCAGAAACCAGCCGTCCGAGATCCTGCACAGTCTTCCCTTCCTTTCCTCTCCCTCTCGTCTGTTGTCTGTTCCTGTCAGGCACAAAAGCATCTCCCTTTCTCTGCCATAAACGTCCTCTCCGAGTACTCGTGTCATTTACACTCTTGCTCTTGTTGCACTTACATCTCCCTCCGGCTAACTGCCGCTGCTCATCAGCACTCATTTTCTCGCCGCTCTTTGTGTGCGAGTGAGGGGTTCAAAGTTGAAGCTCAATGGGACCGATGATGAGACCACTCTGTGCTCCATCTCCACTGCATTCTCATTCAAGGACGGGGGATATTTATGTCCTCCCTCCAGTCGCCAAATAAACGCCCACCCCCCAACAGCCGAGGAAGAAGTGCATTTTTGTGTATATTTACGCGTGTTAGTCAGAGCACAGAGTGTTTGCAGATTGAATTAGACTGTAGATCAGCACTGACAGGGCTGAGGCTATCATTACGAAGGGGAACAGGCTGCTTTATGGGGGTCACAGTCCTGTGGTTAGTGTGGGTGAGTGGTAGAAAATGTCCTCTGGTTATAGATTGGCCTGTGGACTGAAGTGTAGAAACCTGGAGGGCAAAGCTCCCCACACAAGCTGTCGGGAATAATATCACTGGGAAAAAAAAAGGAGATTTGGCCGCATTTCAAGTTCAGCGTCTTGGAGTAAAAAAAAATCCATCTAAAACAGGAGTGCGCGCTTGATCATAAAGCGACAGAACGGGGAACATCATAAAAACCATATCCAGACAACCACGACACAGTCAGGGCTGTAAAAATGAAATATTTTTAATTGGTGGTTTTCATGAGTCATTTTTGCAATCATAAGAAACAAACCCAGAATTATGCATACAGACAGAGCCAGAGAAGGACTTAACATCAATCTGAAAGGGGGAAAAAAATAAAAATATATAGTCTCTATCACACTCTCTTTTAATGGAAACACAAAGGAGGAACGATGCTAGTGACACCTGGGCTGCTTCACTGTCGCCAAAGCAAAACGCTGTTAAGACATTAGATATACATCGTGATGAGACATAACATATTTGAGTATAGCTTTACAGCATCAATGTCTGGAATAATTTCAGCAACAACAACAACAAAAAAAAAAGAAAGACACACGGTTGTTCAGGTGGGGGAGGGATTTGTCGAAATCAGACGTTCGCTTGAAAAACAGGGAACTCTGAAACTAAAAAAAAAAATTGGACATTTATAGGTCTTTGTCTTCTGTGGTTAACCACTAATGAAGAGCCACATACTGGTTTGAAGTTCAAACATGTTCTAATACAAGGCGGACAATTGTTGGGCAAAGTGCCTGGAGCTGAGGAGCTCCGGTTTCAAGACAACAATGAAGGGAGGGAGGGGGGGGGGGGGGGAGTTTAAAATGAAACAAAAAAGGAACATCTCTCTCTTTCCATATCCATTTTCTCCGTCCCCATTGTACTACTTTGAAGGCGACACACACACACACACACACAAAAAGGCAGCACATCAACTCTGGATGTGTCCCAATACCTTTCATCATCATCATCATCATCTGCCCCCTCTTTAATTCTGCTCTTCCCTTCATAAATCACCACTGTTTTAAAAAGGAGAGAGAAGATCAAAAAAAAATAAAGACACCGGAGCATCCAGGGCGATTAGATGGAAATGTAACGAGGACGACGGCGGGCAGTTAAACGGTTTCTCTTATCGCCGCGTTGTTAACAACACGGTATTTATTTATAGTGATGATGCTGAAAGAAGCAGCAGTTCATCTGCGTGCGTCCTTAAAAATCTGGACTACATTCACTTTGACTTCTCCTCGTTGTTATTGCTCAGATTCCTTTTTCGTGCGAATAGGGTTGGGTTTTGATAAAAATCAGGATCCCATCATCGTTATTGGCGTTTTATCGGCGGCCGTAGCCGAAACGGAGCTAATGGCTAATGTTTCTGGGCGGGGCGACGTGGCAAAACAACAGTTCTGACAATAGGGTCATACATACTAAAAACAATCCTAGTTTTGCTCTTGAGTGACAGAGATAAACCCGTTAAACTATGAAACATTTAAAAAAGGAATACAATGCTTCATCTCAAAGTGTGTTTGCACGATGCAGAAACATTCTATTGATTTACCAGCGCGTACAGAACCTTTGTTATTATTATTCAAATCATATTGTGGTCATTGTTGTTATTGCCCAGTCCTCAACCAACCGTTAATGGAACTGTCATTGACACTAGGGATCGGAATTTGATTTGAAAATGGAGCCGGCTATCATGACCCAACGCTGCAGCACGGACACGGAGTTCTTTGAAACATCAGTTGAGATTTTTGGGCTTAATCCTATAGTTCAATGGAGTCTTCATATGTAACCCAGTAATGGAGGAAACGAGAGAAATGAAGATAACGGCTAAGGGACCGGGGGCAATCGTCTCACTGCGACACTGCTGTCAGCGGGACTTTAGCTTCCTCCGCTGCAAGATAATTGGCCATGAAAACTAGTCGTTGACAAAACTCTGCACACATTCTCTTTCAGTCAGGCACACTATTTACAAACACACACACACACACACACACCAATCAAAGGCATACTCAACATACTATTTACACACGCACACGAGTAGTCAGAGAAATGACTGTAATAGATATAATATCTGGCAATAGTTATGTTGACTATGATCCAAGTACATAGAGGCACTGCTACCTCGCCTCGTCCTCTCTCTCTCTCCCATCAGGGTCACGGTGGCTGAGATTTCGGTCGCACTAACGAACTGCGGGTCACCAGAGCAACGCGCGCCCTTTATCAGCAGGTGGGACGGACGCTCGTTCCAGACACGGCGCAGCTTTAACAACGCTCTTGGTCAGAGAAATAATAATAAAAAAAAAATTAAAAAAAAGAGGGAGAAACTGAAAATGCCACCCACTACATTAAGGGCTCACATTGCCATGGTGACCAGCAGTTCCACAACTCCCATCTCGAGCGTTTGTCTGAGTGAAAGCTTCCAAAAGCGCTCGCCGCTCACACTAACTGCGCGGGTTCTTGGCAACAACCCGCAGCAGACTGTCTCCTCTCTCCCTCCCTTTGGTTCCTTCGCACCTACATGTGAAATCAGGGTCTGTAATTGGCTCGCAGTCTCTGTGGGACTGAGACACACACACACACACACACACACACATACGACAGAAAGGGAGAAATAACGAAAGTTTAGCGAGCGGCAGATGCTTTGGGAAGCTTGAAGAGAGAAACAGGACACTTTTGTCTTTCTGCCCCCCCAGGATACAAGGCTTCAGTAATGGCTATGGTCCACGGCACGTCCTTCCCGTCCCATTATCTTTGACTTTAAGAAACAAAAATAAAGAAATAAAAGGAATCACTTGTCCTTTAGGCAGCAATATTGGTCTCAGTGTCATTACAATTCTGCTTTAAAAAAAAAAAAAACAACAAACACAAAAGGAAAATACAAACAAACAAAAATAAAATCATCATCCTAAAATGAGTCACTATTTCATGAACGAAGCGTGTTCATGGGTGAAATGGCTGATTTTTTTTTTTTTCTTTCATTACACAACTCAGTCCATCTTCTGTCTTTACAGCACAGTCTCGTGGATTCCCATTGTTTTTGTTTTTTTTATCTTCTTTGTTCAAGCTCAGCTATGCACATACTCTCATTCCTCCTCCCAGTTTCTTTTTCAAATCGGAGCGTCCAGGTAGTCGACCGGTCCTTAGCAAAAGGACAAGCAAGAATTCACAGACTTTAGTTTCTTAATGTTCTCATGCTCCACATCAGGCCACGGAGAACGAGAGGGACACGGCAGGAGGACGAGGACGAGGACGAGGACGAGATGTGTTGTCAGCAACTCTTATAAACATCTCTCTTCTGCTCAGTCAGTAATGATGATGAAGATGAGAGAGACATGAACTAAGTGTGGGGGGGGGGAAAGGGTAAGCGGTTGCTATTAACAACTGGGCGAACCTCAATAGCATGAGCTGATGCAATCGACCAAGCCCTGGTCTCCATAGCAACCACTTGGACTCTCATTCCCGCAGCCCAACTCTCTGGTTAAGTCTTTTATTTGGGTCTTTGATGCAGGTGCCACCTTCTGTGTGTCTGTGTGTGTCTGTGTGTGTGTGTGTGTGTGTATGTGTGTGTGGGGGCCGTTCCTGTTACATTATGCACCACATGTCTGCGTGTTCGCTCTCATTCGGCTGCTACCAGCGGTTGATGATCTGGTTCATGTAGTCCTCGGTGGGGAGCCGGCTGCCCGCCTCCTCCGTCCGGCCCCCCGCCTCCTCGCCCCCCTCCTCCCGCTCCTCGCGCTCCATTTCGCCGTCCTCCAGCGTCGGCACGGAGCTCTGGCGGTTGCGGGAGGGCCACAGGCTGACGCCCAGGCCCAGGCCCTGGTGGCTCTGCAGCTGCTGCTGCATGTGGTGCTTGATGCGCTGCTGCCGCCGCTCCTGCTGCCGCGTGTACTGGTAGCGCTGCTGGAACAGGTCGCGGGCGTAGTCGTACAGCTCCATGTCGAGCTCGTTTAACTCCTCGATGCGCTGGATCTAACAGGGAGGGAGGGAGGGAGGGAGTAAAATGTTATAAACAAGTTAATATTTGAGCTCTCATAATTCAGAGAGGGGCGACATGTGGGAAAGAAAGATAATTTAACCCTTTAACACCCTCAAAATGTCTGTCTGGACTTTTTTTTTTGGCTTAATTTAACCATAAAAGGACCAGAGAATGTCCTGTAACTAAGTGTTTTTGCCCATTTTTCCACAAAAACTTCCAATATCTGTCAGTTCTTTACAATTCACTGCACTTAAAATGAGGAAAACCACTGCAGTTGTAAATGAACAACAGATTCTGCGTGTTAAATCTCCAGTTGGAACAGTATGAAACGTATTTACAATAACATTTGTTTGAGTTTTTGAAACTATGCACAGGTGTTCTTTCCACTCACTCGTAATAACCAAACGCCGGCTTTGATGTGCAACTTCTCAGCTTTCAGAAACTGTCGGGATTTTTCCGATAGCGCGAACTGTCACGTGACTACAGTGGGCCAACGCGTCGTTGTCAGCTATACTTATACGTATACAATGACGAGAAAAAATCACGTATACATTTCAACATAGTGCCACATTTGACAACTTGAGGATAAATACTTGTGTGATTATGGCAAAGCAAACACTCTGCAGATCTACGGAAGCAAAAAAAACATACTGTACGTCTATGTTTCCTCTAAGAACCCGGAGGATAAACCAATTAAGACTGATGATGGATTACTAACTTTTTACTGAGTCTTTCTCCTTCAGTTTACCCTAAGCTAAGTATGTGTGACATTGCTCAAGAGGCCAAACTGTTGTTTTTAAACTTTAATGAGGAAGATCTCAGAGAGCACTCTTCCTAACAGCTAACAGTCAAATATGTATATTTTGCGTCTTTTGCGTGTTGAGTCAAAGTTATGATTCATTCTATATCGCATTTTTTGTAGTGATATAAAGTAGCAATAATTGTGCAGAAGTCACAAAAACGGAGCGTTTCTCTTTCATTTTTTCTTTTTCAAGTGAACTTTGAACTGTGACGTATTTCACAATTTTCACAAATTCAATCCTATTTTAAACATTTTGAGTACTTTTTTGCTCAGGTGTGTTTATACTGTCGAGTTGGTGAAAAGGACATTTTTTGTCTAGGTTGTGCTGAAAAAAAAAAGGATATAAGACACATTATATATTACACATTATTATAGCTGTATGTTTTAAAATAGTAATGGAAAAAAGCAGCCTTTTTTTTTTAAATAACCTGCATTACAATAGTGTGATTTACTTAACAAAGTAAAACCTGTGGAAATGTCTGGTTTACATATACAGAATAAAATGTGTGTTATCATGATTCATATTGTAAAGTGGGAAAGCAGTGAATTGCAAAAAAGTGGGTCCCATCTCTAAAAAGTTTGGGAAACACTGATCCACTGAAACCAAGGGAACTAAATTTATAAAAGTTCTAAAAGTTTGAAACTCATAATGAATGCTCCTGTTTTCATTTCTGTCACATCTGAGGACTCGTGGATTTACAAAGAACAAACAACAGACTTACACTCGGCGATAATTCACTTTCTCATTAGTATGCAACCATTATGAAATAGTAATGTGGACCCTAAAGCACTAAAGCTTCATTATTGTTATTTATTTATTTCTTTTTGAATAAGTCGTACTAGCCACAGATCAAGTCTGTGTTTGATCAACTATTTGTTATTCACGGCTGCAAAAGCCAGCACAGACACTCCCAAAAACACGACAAATAGTGCACGGAGTGTCGTGTCGTGTTCCTCTGTCCCTTTAGAAAAGTTCCCACAGAGCAAATTAGACTGATTATATAACATGTGCACAAACATTTTTTAATGGCTTTCAACGGAGCTGAGACAGAGACAGAGATGTTGGCAATATGTGTGAGAGAGAGGCGACTGAAGCGCGCTAGCCCGAGCTTTAATGGCGCGTTTTATCTGCCGCGTGTGAACACAACACAGAGCAGGAAATACGTTCTCATTAACAGAATCCCTTTGAAATCTGAAATATCATTTGTGAGCAACGTGTGTGTGTGTGTGTGACAATAGAGAGCTGTGGAGTGCTGCGTCGATGTTAGAAAATGTGAAATGTTTGATGTGCAGTGCACAGGGGGGAGGGGGGGGGGGGGGGGGGGGGACACACACGGCACAGAGCCGCGGAGCCGCCACACGCTTAAGGTTAATACACTTGTCATCACCTGCTGATGTAATTTATTTGACTTTTGTAAGAATAATGAAGTGTTTTCACAATGTCGCACGTAGCTCCTCAGAGGATTTCATTTAAAGGGCTGATTTTAGAATCTAATTTTCAGTCATATACCCCACACACACACACACACACACACACACACGGGGCTGACCTTATCGCTCAGGATACACATCACCACACGATATTCTCTCGGCCTCTGTCACTTTTATTTCTCGCTCTCCTTCCTGCCTGGGTTTTTTGATGTATAAGTTAGCAGAATGCTGTGTACAGGAGAGGACTTTTGTTTTTCCACAAAATGGAGCCTCAGAACCTCCCACACAGGACCGGAGTGTGAAGAACATGTTTGAAGCTGCTGCTGCTGGGTTTTTTTTTTTTTTTGTCATCACATCACATTTCACAGCATGTAAAAAAAACACCACTGTTTTTCATTTTCTGCAGTAAGACAATCGTGCTTTTCATTTTCTATACATTAATAATAATAATAAGAATTATTAGAAAGAAACATAAGGGAAATTATATACTCCTCATACATGTGTGTTCTATTATTTACAGTATCTCGCTGTCTTTCAGAACTAAATGGACTAAAGAAAAAAGCAATTACATACTTTGTTTAAGGATCATGATCGTGAGATGTTGTTATTATAATCCAGCACGCCGTGTTAAACTTATAAATATGTACTATAGCTGTTAATACATTATTTACAGTGTTGCACATGCACTATTTTCTCCGGAGTTTTTCCCCCTCACAGTCTTGAGATTTGAATCTACTGAAGAAAAAATGTTAAGAGAAGCCGCGTAAACACGGCGAAGTGAAATACTAGTTTGGCTGAAAACAACGGCACAGACAGCTCAGTCACAAGTGACAGCTCTCTGTTTTTGTTTATGTGGCTGAAAAGTGCTACAAGTGTGTCTCCTCGATAATTCATCTTCGGGTTAATGCAGAATTGTTCCCTTAAAACTACCCGTCATCCTGGCATCTGTGGGGAGGAGAGGAGGGAGCCGTGCTCTCCATTATTTTTCATTTGGATTGCAGTAGCCGCTCTTCCACAGAGATCATGCACTTATTGTTGTGTTTAACCCTTAGAACACAGAGCATTATGTGCGATATAGAGTAGTTTCTTATATCCTTTTTTCAGCACAAACAAAAAGAAAATAATTTTTCTATTTTTGTGACTTCTGCACAATTATTGCTACTATACATCACCACTTTAAAGCCTGAATATGTGACCTATTAACACACACACACACCCAGGATATCCATATAAGGAGTTGTGTATTATTCTCACGGGTGCACCTGCGCCACTAAGGGTTAATATCAAATTATAATGAGATTTTTCCATATGTATTCATCTTTTTTGTAAACTATACATGTGGTTTTATTTTGAAATTTGGTGAAATTGCATCAGAACAAAAATTGCCATATAAAAATGATATTATTGTCCCCCCCTACTCAAAAAGTTGGATTAGAAAAATCTACTGAATGAAATGTCATTTCAAAGAGCATTTTTGGCATCATTTCCCAACAAAAAGGGAAATGATAGATGAAAAAAGAATAGAAAATGATCAATCAATCCACTGAAGGAGAGAGAGCGAGCCGCTGAACTCACCGTGGTATTATCCAGATCCACCCCTGACGCCCGGGTGCTGTTGTATTGCATGAAGGGCCTGATGAAGCGCAACCTGAACGTCCGCTCGAACAGGAACTGGGTTTTCCGCTGGTACTCCGTCAGACCGAAGAAGGCCATGTCTCGCAGGTTCTTCTTGGCCGACTCCAGGAGGAGCTGCGCCCTCTTCTTCTCCGGAACCGTGGACATGTTGTAGCAGCCGACGAGGCTCAGGTCTGCCAGCATACGCACCTGAAGAGAAGGGGTTCATTTGTTCACGTGCGACAGTGTCTACATGCATCAAAAACACGTAAAAAGTATGTACACAAGTCAAATTATAAACAAAATGGCTCTGGTGTCGTAATATTGTGTTAAACAATCAAAAGGAAAAATAATCAGAAAACGAATCATCTATGGCGGCCACCAATGATTACCATCTTCACTAATTAACCGCCAACTGTTCTTGTGATTAATCAGTAACTAAATTAAAAATAAAAGCGGACTGCTTGATTTAATTGATCAACACATTTGGTTACATTGTTTTTGTTCACAAAGAAGTGTCAGGGTTTTATGTATTTGACAAGCGGCAAATGTTCGGCATCTGATAGAAATACGACGATCACTTGCCAACATAGACTCAGACTGCTTATTATTATTATTGTTATTATTATTCTTATTATAGCTCTATATCTAAATGAATACATGTGCAAATATGATGTCAATATCCTGGTTGTCCTTTCTTGAAAGAGACAAATCACGGACAAACTTTGAAGAAAATGAAGTCATTAAACGTTATTAATCGACTTTGGAAGACATCACTTTAAATGTTTAATCACATTTATGAAAACAGTGAAAAGAAAATCAGTTAAAAAAAACAAAAAACTAAATTAAGAGTGAAAAATCATCAATTTGTTGAACTTGGGTTAAAAAAAACCAGTGTCTGTGTGTGTGTGTGTGTCTCGAATGTTTCCGTGGGAGACTACACTGCAAAAAAATTGAGCTTCAAGAAAGTAAAATAAGCTTGTTAATGGGAAATTGTTCTAATTTTTTTATTTTAAGGAACATTACTGTCTGAAAGTGATTTATAAGCGAGTTTTTAAGAATTCTAGCCAAGTAACATTAGTTTTTAGTCATTTGGGAGAATATTTGGCTTATTTGTGTGTATCATTTTATCGTAAAATGACATTAAATTGACAAGATAGCATGAGAAACAAATCTGCGGTGTTGATCGCCAGCGGGCAAACTCCCAAATATATATAAATAAACGGATGCGGCGTTCCAGACGTCAAGTTTGTTTACATCGCCATGGTAGCGGGAAAAACACCAGTGCTGGTTTCAAGCCGTCAGTTCACTGTGCACTTTAAATCTACAGCGATTGAGCAATAAGAGTATAAAAACAGCCAGAGTGGACATTATTCCAGACCTGCGGTTATCTTCAAACTTTCTGATAAACTCTCCCTCGTGCTACTCCAGAGAATGCTTCGAAATCGTAACTGAAGCACGTAAAATATTCAGCTTCATCAGTCAATTCGTTTTGGATTCTGTTTCTTGTAGATTCCCACTGCTCCGTCTTCTACGGTCACTTTGAGTGTGTGTGTTTTATGGCAGCGATCCATCCACCGCTGTTGTCTCTCGGGATCTTTGACGAGCCGGTAAAATGCTGTCCGTTTTGGTATCCCCCCCAGGGGGTTCAACGGGGCTCAACCATCTTTACTTTTTATGAATACAACTGGCAAAGAGACAAGTCGCCCTGACATATCGCCTTAAATACTGGAAATGCTGCCGTTTATACACGTCACTGGATTTGAAATGCAGAAATCGGGTAAAAACAAATCCATATCTGGTAAATATTATCTTCATCCTTGCGCTACTGCATTACCATGTGACTAGATGACTAGAGAGTGGCTTTCACCATTATCTGTGTTTGGTTTCTCATGTGATCGGTCACACGGTAATCTAAACTAGTTTTATGCACAGGTGAATTCCCCGTGTTGGTGTTCTCCCGTGGACTTTTTTGATTAAACGGTACCAGCCGAAAATATCAGGGCAATAATCTGATAGCAGTCGTGCAGACAGGGAGAGACAGAAGTCAGGTCAGGTGCAGACAGGAGTGATGAATGGCACGAATTAAGGCCGAAATCAGCTGCTCTTTTTTTTCTTTTTCTTTTTTTTTAGTGTGCAGTGAAAGTGACTCTGAGCACCAATAAAAGCCTGCGAGAAACAACGAATTGTCTGAGGATTTATGGACCTTTTCGCCCTCTTCATCGCAAACATTTAAAGAACTACAGCACAGGGTGGCCGTGACCGTCAACGTGACAACGCCGCAGCATATGACATCTTTCTGGAGTCGAATTAAATCACTGCTGCCCACCTGTCTGTTGTTGGCCAGGTTGTAGGGACAGTCCATGAACTGCTGCAGCGTGCACCCGGACCAGTCGGAGCCCTCGTAGCAGGAGGGCAGCTCCTCCGGCGTCGGGGTGCGTCCGTCGCACATGTGGAGGGAGGTTTTCCACGTGGCTCCTCGCTGAACATGCCTCCACTCGCTCAGGTAACGCGACACGGGGTCTCTCAGCAGAGTGATGTAGTAGAACTTCCTGTTGGTGGGTCGAAGGGAAGGACACGGGGAGGAGAGAGAAAAAAAAAAAATACGTTCAATTCTAATTCTAATTGTCTTTCATATAGGTTGAATTAATCAATACAGCAAAAACAGAACAGGATGTAACAACAAATCAAGTGTTATGGATTAAATGAAGCAATTAGGAGACAACACATTCTATAACACTGCAGCCGATGTAATGCCCAAGTTGTCCATGTGGGGGCACTATTTACAACACTTTTCTGACAACAAAGTTCACTCCACAGCCTCCAAACTCAATGGCAGGAAGGCTACAGATGGAGGCTGTCATTCGTAATGGCATATTATTTGCATTTAACCACAGAAAGCGGGCGCGCGGTGCTCGAGAGAGTAAAGTGGGCCGCCGCAGATAAGAAGCGAGAGTACAAACGAGCGGGTCGAGGAGGATGTGGGTGCGGGTGGATTTGTCAGGCGGGAGGATCAGGTCAGCGCGCAGCAGGAAAAGAAACTGCTGGCACAAGCACATCTCACTGTGCAACGACACACACATCTCTGGGCTGTGAGCATCCTTATGTCACACGCACACACACACACACACACACACACACACACACACAGGCAGCAAACATCCTTCCTCTTTCCCCACACTCGCACAGAGAATTAGGTCTGTCTCCAAGAGATGACTCATCCGCATCCGAGATTTGGATGGGACTGTTTCTGTGGAGTGTGTGTGTGTGTGTAATGTGATGGTGCACAGTTCAATGTCTCTCCAGAGGGGACGCTCCCACCAGAGCAGAGACCTATCCAGGCCTTCACACTCCAGCTAATTACTGCAGTCTAATCAATCAACACATCCTCATTAACACACAACCTGTGTGTGTGTGTGTGTGTGGCTATGTGCCTGCAATGTGTCTGGACGCGATGGTATGGATTTGTCTGCTCGACAGACACAGACACACACACACACACACACACACCGCCGGTCAAAAACACACACTGGTCCTCTTCTCCTGGGGCTTCACATCACGTCAGAGGAATGTTTGCAGAGAGAAATTTTGTGTGCTGACAGGACGCCACGAAATCGGTCCACACAAGGCGGCGAGTCACACATGCACACACAGACTGCCTGCTTCCATCGCACTACAAAGCTCACCAGAGGGGGAGAGGAGGGGGTTGCTGGGTGGACATCAAGCCCCCCCCCACCCCCACCCCCAAGTGTCACACAAACAGTAGCAGTGTCTGGATATTAAAAAAAAAAGAGTGGCTAAGCCTGCTGAAATCCAGTGGCAGCAGGGAGATCCTGGGCAAAACACACACACACACAAGTCAAAGCTAAATCTAGCAAGAGCTGAGCGTTGGTGCATGATTAAACAACCGAACCTTTCATCCTGCAGCGGCGAGGGGATCCTGAACTGAACTGAATAAAACGATCCTGCACGACTGGGGCTCGGTAACAATTCATCGTTTATTTCAATATCAATAAAACGGGGGTTCAATCTTTTACGACACGACTTAATAACGGCTACGAATGTTCTGCCTCAAATATGGAAAATTTTTCTGACTAATAAGTTTAAAGGTGATATGTGTACTATCGTCGATAATCAATAATAGTTAAGTTTTTGATAATTAAAAGAAGCTTTCTGATTTCTCAGCTTCTTGAGTGTCATTATTTCCTTTCCAGTGTCTTTGCCCCGTATAACAAAGAATTTATTAAAACAGAATCATTTTGGTTTGTGATCTGTGCGATCCAGCCCTAATATGAAGACATAAAATACCCATGATACATCATTGGAGAGTAAGGGAATATGTTGAATTGGAATGCTGCCTTCACTGATAACAATGGTGCAGCTAGCTTATAACTAAAAAGCCAGAGTACAACTCTCAAAAACGTCTTGACCTGAAGGTTTACAGAGGAGATACGTCTGAATACAGATGAATGAAAGAGGAGAGGTTGGAGTTGGGAGGATATTTAATGTATATAACATTTTTACAGTCCATTATTGTTGTCACCTTGCCTTATCAACCTGATACACCTGAATTGAAGCAGAAATGAAACAGATCTTAGTCGTAGCAGGAAGATGGAGAAAATACATCCACATTTTTGCACATTTTATCTGTATCACTGTCCTTTAGCCTGAGGCAGTGATGGTTGGCAAACCCCCAGGCCACTGCACTTGAAATTTCAGTTGAATATGATGCCATCAACCCTCACAAAGCCCTTCTAATTTGTGAGGAGCAGTCAGAAATGACCTCACAAAGAAAGGTTGGAATCAAAATGTGTCGCCGTAGCCTACAACACACACACAAATGAAAGCTAAATCTAGCAACAGCTGAGTGCTGGTGCGTGATTAAACAACCAAACCCTACATCCCGCAGAGGCCGAGGAGTTCTTGGACTGAATAAAACAGCTCAAACACAAACTGCATCTGGGGAAAGTAATCAACCACACCCTGAATCCATCCACAGCACGGAGAGAGTGAGAGTGATTGATCCCTGTAAATGAAACAGATCTCAGTAGCAGCGGGGGGATCGCGGACAATGAGAGGACTAAACCCTAAATCCAGTGGCAGCTGGGAGAACCCAGGCAACGGACCAAACAGACCCTCAATCCGAGGACGGCGGGGAGATCACGGCCATGGAAACGAGTATCTGAACTCCAAATCCCATCAACCTAAACCTCAAATCTCATCCGCTCCCGATCTAATCAGAAGCAGAGGAGGCACAGTCGGACTGGAGCCTGCAGCAGAGTGGGCCACATTATGGAGATTCCAATGATGACATTATCAGGATTCCAAAACACTCCCCTGAGTGTGTGTGTGTGTGTGTGAGCTTTCTGTGTGTGTTTCTAGGTAAGACTACGCCTATTAAATCAGTGATGACATTTTCCCCCTCTTGGCTTCTGTTGAAAAAAAAAACACCACGGCACTGTTTGGCTCCTGCTACAGAGAGACGGAAAGAGAGAGCGAGGGAAAGAGTGAAAAACAGGGAGACAGAAAGTGGGAGAGAGCAAGAACGAGAGCGTGGGGGGGGGGAGGGGGATTCGGGGGGCGGAAGAGAATTTCAATTAGTTTTCTAATACTGTGAAAGCAGTGAGGGCCCAAGTGATTTATCAAAGTTATAGCTCCGGCTATAATGAAGGCTCAGGCATATTACCAGGCAAAATAAATAAATTAAAAAGAAAAAACATGCGCAGGATGCAACACACACATAGTAATCCCAACGCCGGGTGTTTGTACATACAGGGCCAAATAAATGATCTTAAACGGCGCGGCTGCCTGTCATGTTCGCTGGGTCGGGCAGACTCAACAACTGGTGCCGTGGAGACTTTCCTCGCCTTAAAGCCTAATGATGTCTGACTGTGTACTCAAATCGCTAGGTAATGATGTTTCCACACAGACAGACGCGCACACGTATATATATATATATATAATTATTCAATCACCTGCAAATCCACTTCCTGTGACACATGAACACGCTCCCGCTCCCCAGCTGATGTTTTATTTACAGGTGATGTTGCTTATAGCTGAAGCACCCGTCACGTTCAAATAGATATAGTTATTGATACACTGACATATAATCCATATTGTCAAGATTCATTTCCATGCATCCGACTGGGAGCCGGGCACTTGCACACGGCTGCCATCAGCAAAAAGGTAAAAAAAAAACAAAAAAGGTAAACCTACCGCCTAAACTGATTTACCGAAAGACTCCTAAGGTCCTAATCTATGACTGCTATATGCCGGCCACTGATTGGTCAGAGTGCCGTCACAGGAAGAGACGTCCGACACAAGACTCAAGCCGAACTGTGTATCAGTCATTGCAGTTTCACGCAGCCGTGCAGCGATGACTCCGCCCACGTTGAGTAGGTACTATTTTGTAGTGGAAAACCAACCTAAACTGTGCCGTGGCGAGCTGGAACCATAGCGGAAAAGGGCCATTAGTAAGTTCAAATATGTTGTTTACAATTTATACAATTCATTAGGTGAGCTAACAGAGATAACATGGAGAAATTGCACATTCCCTCCTACTTCAACGCTTCTACGCAGCACTCTCACAGGCTGAGGTTTCAGCACTCCCCTCCTGCGTGTGACTGCAGTCTGGGAAACGCGGTCTGACTTGCACCCATTTTGTTTTCAGTCACAAACGGAAGGATCCTCCTCACACCCTCACAGAAGCACAAATAACTACATTCATCAGGTGTCAGACATGTTGACGAGTCAGTGAGCGCTCCATCGCCGCATTGATTTATCCCATCAGACCGGCGGGAGAGCAGCTGTAGGCTGATAAAAATGAGCGGGTGTTTGGTCGGAGGGAAGTGTGATGGAGCTATTGTCTGCACCACTGTGGGATCTGGACTGAACAAGGACAGTTGTGTCCCTTATCTCTCACTCTCTCCTTTATTCTTATCACTTCAACCGAACACAAAAACCCCAGTCCCCTAAGTGCAGGACGACGTGTCCCAGTGAGAAAAAGGAGTCAAACACAAAATAACTCACAGTGTCATCCTCCCCTGTGTTTACCCGCGCCACAAACAAGTGCGAATGAGACACTCGTTCCGCATTTTCTCCACCTCGCCGAGAGCGCAATTATCGGAGGAAACACTCGAAAACATCATCGGTATGATAACATGTTCAAACTAACAGAGTGAGACGTCAGCAGCTCCAACGGCCACATCAGTCAAACTCCAGTGTGTTATTGGGTCAGTGCGAGTTTGCCGAGCGTTATCAAGAGGAAACACACAGGAGGCTTTTCCTGTTTTGGTCTGGGAGAAAATAAGCCCTTTGCCCGTTTCCTGTGGGTCACAAATCACCACTCTGGGAACCTTCACCTTTTCCATTTAACCTCTTTTAGCCCTTTTGTGTTTAAATCTTTCCCTTTCCGTCACCCGTCTTCTTTCAGACCATCTCTTACTCTCGTCTTCCCCCTGCAGCCGAGTCTGACATCAGTGTGTTCTCCCCCCAAGATGCAACGTGACGGAGGAGCGATGTGGTCCAGGGCTGCAACTAATGACTGAATTTGTATTTGTTCATTCATCTGTTGATTATTTTCTCAATAGCTGATTTGTGGAAAATGTTTATCAGAGTTTCCAAAAACCTCAACATGACGACATCCACAAAGCGTCTTTTGTTTTGTCCACAAACCAAAAGATATTCAGTTCGTTGGCATCGACGATGAAAGAAACCAGAAAATATTCACATTTAAAAGGGCGTAAAATTAAGCAACTTGTTTTTAATTAAGAAAGAAAAAAAACTCCACCCAAACCCATTTAATGGAATAAATATCAAAGTGGTCGGCGGTTCATTTAGACGTCAGTACAGGAGGGATAGAAAAGTGGGGATTATTCATTTCAAATGTATGTTTTTGCCATAGTTTGTGGCTGTGACACGCTGCAGCTACAGAGTGTTCTCAAGGGAGGGTGAAAAAGTTGTTTACATACGAGGTTATGACTCAACGCCATGATTTACCAGCGCACGCGGACATGTGAACACCCAGATACACAAACACGGGCGACGCCAACATCATCCCACGGCGCAGAGCAACCATGATTTAGTAATAGTCCGCGGACGTTTGTGGAAAGCAGACGGCCGTAATCCCACGTCTGAAATCACCTCAGAGAAAAGGAGAAGGGACAGGTTTCCCCTCACCCGAGAACCGTTTGTGCGTTTGAGCCGATCACAATTTAAAAGCACAGACAGAGACAAGAGAAGGTGGGAGAATTAAAGCGCCGCTGGCAAAACAAACAACCAAATCAAGATCAAACAAAGACAGAGAAAACAAGATTTATGGTCAGTGGCAGAAATGTCGGTGTGTTTCTTGGCCTGGCTCGAAGAGAAAGAAATAAATCACCCGCCGGACGCTACAACAATCTGCCAACAATCCATCACCTGTGACGCTTCACTTGTTTCAACATTTCGCGGCAGGGTGTGAGAGCGGCGACTTTAACGTCCACGCAAGCCTCGCTTCCACGGAGGAGACGGAGCAGCCAAACATCAGCCTTTACGTGGATCTTTTCATAATCGTCCGTCGAAACTTGACGCCAAGACAGTTTCTGCGGCCATTTGTCTGTCAGTTTGTGCGCGGCATAAATCACGACGTTAAGAACAGATTTTGATTAAATCTTCTGACGACGTAAGTTATGGCCTAAGGAAGAAATGATTAGATTTTGATGTTGATCCAGATCCACATCTGGATTCTGGTTTGTTTTTTTTAACCTCGTGACATAGGGGAGTTTTCAAAATGGTCCTTAATAACTCTGCTGAAAACATAAGTCTTGACTTAAAAACACATGTAAGTGGACCACATATGGGGTCTAAAGTCCAGACCTTGATCTGTGTTGACAATGCAGGAGACGGAGCCTTGGCAAGCGTTTGTAAGTGTTGATGTTTTATACACATTACAATAATTACATTATTGACACATGACCAAAGAATTAACCCAGCCTGCTGTCAAACTCAAAGCATTCGACTTTTTCATACTTGAGTTGTGGACACGTGGGGGTCACGCGGTTGCCTCCTTTGCAGCAAGAAGACCCGGGGTTTGAGCCCCGGTTTGTCTGCATGGAGTTTGCATGTTCTCCCCATGTGTGCGTGGGTTTTCTCTGGGTTCTCTGGCTTCCTCTCACATTCCAAAAACATGCAGATTTGGGGATGACGTATATCTGGTCCTGCGATGGACTGGCGATCTGTCCAGGTTGTGACCCCGCCTGCCGCCCTATGTCAGCTGAGATTGGCACAGAACCCCCCCGCGACCCTCGGGTGGAGGATAAAACGGTAGATGATGGATGGATGGATCGATATGTTTGGTCTGGGCACACACAATTGGCAGGGCTCAGTCCGAGGGGTGGGATCAATGGTTATCTTTCAAATTCCCTCTGCACGTCAGCGGTGTCTCACCCTTTTATCAAGACTTGAACATGATTTGGAGGATGAAAAGAACGAGGAGGAAGCCTCCACTGTAGAAACCACGACAGGACCGCGAGCCTACCCTTTGAAGACACCCAGGGCCTTGAAAAAGTTCTGCCATAAAACTTGCAAGTCCTGGAAGACCTAATAATCGACGCAGCATCACCGTGTGATTGGCCAAACCAGAGTTTGGATTTTGCAGCTCGCGATCTAACGAGGAGTTTCTACACGGAACTCTGGCCGCAAATTAAACTTGCTGCCGCTAGGGTGCGCCGCAGAGTTCCAGGCTAACATAAAAAAGAAACCAGCAGCAACACAGAAGGTGTTCAGGTCGTAGCTGCCTCTCGCCCAATGTCAGCTGGCTTAAACGACCCTCCAAGGATTAAGCCGTACAGATGATAGATGGTCGATCGACGGAATAACTGTGTGTTAGTTGGACCGAGCCCCACCCTGAGAGCACAGTATCGGAGTGCCGGTCTGTGAGCCTCCACTCCCTTTTTTTTTGCCTTTAGAGGAATGGTCCAAGGAATGTGCTGGCTGCAGACGCAGATGATATCAGCCCCGTCAGTGTTCGCTCGCGTGTGTGTGTGTGTGTGTGTGTGTGTTTATAGCAGAGGGAGAGAGTGAGGAACAACATGTCGAGACTTAATTCTTCCGCAGCGTCCTTCCTGCACTCGTCTGTTTAGACGCTCCGTTTGCATAAACACCGACAAGGTCACCCTCTAAAGCCATGAGTTGTCACGTTGCAAAAAGGCATAGCATGTACCAGGATGAACAATCAGACGAGGATTCAGGCTATAAACGGCGAAGAAAAGAAAAAAGAACAAGCGCCTCATCTTCATATCTGCAGCACATAATGAGCGGCCTCTCGTCCTCTCAAGGCTAAATTTTACCCTTCGCCTCTCCTCTCCTCTCCTCTCCTCTCCCTCCTACCTTCTCTCCTTTACTCATGTCATCCCATGTGTTCTGGGTGTCTTTTTGGTCAATACTGACGCACTGAGACAAGACAGAAATAGACCCCCCAGGTTCTGACAAGCTCTTGAGGCATCTTTTCTACTCGCCCTGGCTTACTCTTGATACCACTCATTCTCTCTCTCTCTCGCGCTCGCTCTGTGTTAGTCGATCAATATCCAGCCCGAGGACTCAGACAGCTCACCTTGGTAGATTGGACTTTAAACACAGAAGACGTATAAAAGACGGAGAGAGAGAGAGAAATAACCTGAGTAAGAGTAGACAGCGGTGACGTCGGCGGAGAGCGAGAGAGAGGGGGACTTGGTGGGGACGAGCTGGAGCGAGGCAGCCATCTGGAGATTGGGTTTAAAGAGAAACTAACTTGGGCCAAGAACAAATGGTTTCTCAATAGTTTCCGTCCAAAACTTTCCATATTTTCTATATGCTATAAAATCCCGACTGCGACTCGCAGACGTTTGGGCGCAATTTGATCCGCTGTGTGCTGATGTGGTCGACCAGAGTCTGGTCTTCATGAGCCATACGCTCAAAACTGACAGCTCCTTTTCTTTCTTTATTAAATGATCTATTATTTCCTCGGGGGTAATAAATGCATTGTTCTCTTTATGACAAACTGGGAATATTTCCCGGAAGGCAAAAAAAGTGTCAACCAAAACAACAACAACAACAAAGAGAATGCGATATTTAATTTATAAAGGCACTCGTGAGGAAATGCACGAGACCCTCTTGTGTCAGGCGGCAGAGACGGAGGAAAATGAATTAAAAGATTTATCGATTGCCAGAAATAGTTTAAGCCTCGTCTTTCTAACGGGGCTCATTGATGAATTATTTCTGCTCTAATTACGCGACACACAAAGAGTTGATTTAAAACTGGAACAAAGTACATTAAAATAGTTATTGTTTAATGAGAGCACATTAGTCACGAGTCCCGTTGTGATGGAGACGCTATGTTATATTATTTTCAATTAATCCAACTGACACCTTATTACTCTAACATTTTGATAATTCATTAATAATTTAAGTTTGAATTCATAGGGAAAACAGCGGGCTCCAACCTCTACGACTCAATATTTGCCGCTTTGGCTGGCTTTTGAGAAAATTACTATGATTAAACTTAAACTTATATCTAAACATAGAATATAATAGAATATAACTATATCCACAATCAAACTATCAAGTAAACCGGTGGGCTATTTTCTGAATGAATCAACTATTAATCATAAAATAGTGCCCAGTGATATAAAAGTGAGAGAGGCGACACATTTAATGATCAAATGTTAATTAATTTCACAGTTAATTTAAAATATTCAATAGTTTCAAAAATCTTGGTTCACTCAAACTGCGAAGCCGCAGCTATTTATTAACATTATTACTTTTGTCTTGATTAAAACAGTGTTAGTATCGCTCCCAAAAATGTCTTTTATTAGAATGAAAATGCAGCGTTTTCATCCCCACGGAGGGAAACTGCTTTGGCATCAGTGTCAAGTTTTATTAAAAAAAATAAAAAGAAAAAGAAAGTGGCAATTTCATTATGAAAAACCTGTAGAAAGGAAAATACAGCAACGGCGCGTCAGGGGCCAAGATTTAAACGTATCAGGCAAAGTGTTTTATTAGATCAAGGACTAAAGCGAGGCCTGTTCATGGGGTTTGTGTACAGTACAGTGTTTCTTCAGTCTCCGTCACAGCGGGACAATAAATCTGGGTTCCAGGGGCCCCGGCAGCCACTGAACTATTCAGGCACAGTTTTTATCTGCATGCAAGGTATTCTTTACTAAACAAATTGCAAGTTGGCAACAATAAGTGACAGTTGCCGTGCGACCACGCGGGCGAAAGGAGCGTGTGAAAATGACACGATTCGCTGCAATTTTTGCCACAAAAAAAACCGAGCTTTTTTTGCAGAAAAAGAAGAACATGTTGAAGAACGCCCGCAATACGGATCCAGACGGACGTTACAGTAGAGAAATGGTCCAAAACAAAAGAGAAAGAGAGAGACAGGGGAGGGAATCCCCCGAGTGCAAAGCTATGCTCAGCAGGAATGTACTGCCGCCTGTTCTCTCATGTAACTGGACTGGCAACGGCCCAGAAAACTGTCTGACAGAGACACACAGAGAGGGAGGCGGGGGGGAGACGGAGAGGAAAGATGGATTGGGTGAGAGGGAGACAGGAGGAGGACAAGCAGGGTTTTCTGAGTAATCGCGGATCATTTTTCATGTTTCACAATTTAAAAGTAATGCGGTGTTTTCTGACGCGACAGACCGCACATGCATGTGTGTGTGTGTGGTTACTTACGCGGAGCGGAAGGAAATATTTACACGCCGTGCGATTCTGTGTCACGTCTTTAAAGCGCTATACGTCAACTGCTGGTGACGCTGTTGCATTTAAGCCTCCGACCACTAGCTGGCAGCAGGATTTCAGCCCATTTGACCCTCTTTCTACTTCCTCTCATGAGACAAAGAAAACATGACATTATTATTATTAGTGTGAGAATGTCTCTAACTATAAAAGCATGTTATATTTGAGGTTACAATCCTGAAAGAAAGGCCATTACTTTACTTTTATACTAATTTTCGTCACTAAAACAACTTCTTAGATTAATCGAATTTGTTATTTGGTCCATATAATTTTAAAAAGAAGACTTAAACCTTCAACTAGCTCCTTTTTACTCCACCCTTTGTTGGATTTTACCATTTTATTTTGCATCTTTTGTTGCATTTCAAAGTTAGACTTGAGACTTTTCCTTTCCATTCCACGCTGTGCTGTGTTTTAGTGTTGCATTTGCTGCAATCCTTGTAAATGAAAGGTGTTTATTACTTTTTATTGTTAAATAGACGACCACAGTCGAGCTGTATATTTGAGCTATTTTTAATTTTCCAAACACACTGCATTGGCTCGGGGTTTTGAAATGAATTCCAACCCCCAAAATTTCAACGCTTATCTTTAATTTCATGGCTTCGAGCCACGCCATCATGATCACGACAAAGTTAGCAGTGGCGCTTCAACCCGAGTCCCACAGTAATAAAGAAGTGATTACTGGCTAAACTGTGTCAACTCAAAGGACTTATCTGCAGTAGTTTCCTGTTCAGAGACAACACAATCATTACCATGAAAAACAGCCGCAGTCGAAACAAGAACCAGGATGTGAGAAGGACGCAGACAGAGGTTTGGGTTGTTCAAGGTAACTGGAATCACCCGGATAACCTTGTGTGTGTGTGTGTGTGTGTGTGTGTGTGTGTGTGTGTGTGTGTGTGCGCAAGTGTTTGTGCAAATGCTTTTCCAACTGGTGTCGTGTTCATTTGTCTCCTGACACTGAGGTCAAAGCAATCATTTCTCTAATACGCTGACATATGGGCATGCTGCACTTAACTCCGCCCAGTCCCACCACACACACACACACACACACACCTGCATGTGATGACATAATCCTTGCTGCATGTGTTGAAGTCAGACTGTTGATACGTCCCAGTCGCTCACGTCATGCGTCGAAGGGAAGGGGGGGGGAAAAAAGAAGAGAAGGGAAGAGAAGGGGGCAAGGAAGGAAGAGGAGGAGACATGGATTCGGTATTTGGGGGCAATTAAAAGGCTGGGTAACGAGGCTAATGAGAAGACAGGTGGCCCCATTACAGAAACAGGCGTGCACACACACACACACACACACTCATTAACACACTTGTACACACAAAACCTCCCCTCTGGCGGGGATTAGTGCGAGTTCAAGTGTGTGTGTGTGTGTGTGTGTGAGAGAAAGAGAGAGAGACCCCTGTTTCCCTGTTAATCAGTCGTCACATATGAGATTGGAGGCAACAGGGTGTTTTTTGTGTGCACTTATTGTGTATGTGTGTGTGTGTGTCTGGAGGCGAGAGTGTGAAATTGGAGTGATAAGGCAGTTAACATTCAAACCTCCCCACCTGGCCGTTGCAACACCCCACACACACACACACACACACACACACACACATACACAAGTGCTTGTTTCTCTCCCTCACTATTCAGCACCACAGCCCTATATTTGTGTGTGTGTGTGTGTGTGTGTGTGTGAAAAGTAGGCATTTGTTGTATGTATAAAGAGGATAATGAGGCGAGCACTGCAGATAAGTATGCGTTTGTGAGTTGAGAACGAGAGAAGTGGAAGGGGGAAAAGATGGCCGGCATTAAGTGGAATCTTCTTTTTTGTTTATTTACGAAACACTCTCGTCAAAAGGTAGTGTGTCAAGGAAAACAAAATAGGGGCCGATGTGGCTGTAATTACACCGGCAAGCAGGCAAGCGCGCCGGTGATGCTTGAGCCGCAGAGCTTCACACAGACGTGCGGTAATACGCGGCGCAAACACACACAAACAAAAAAAAAGTCACACGAGGATACCGCCCCGGTCTCTGGGCATCCTTGAAGAAAAGTTTAAAAAAAAAGGGCAAGAAAACGAGGCGCGGGAAGAAAAGACTAGTCTCTGAAGGGCTACAAAAAAAAATCTCCAGCAACGAAAGGCACAAAGAAGCACAGAGAGGGAAAGAGACAGAGAGAGGAGAAAGGAAGATAGATAGATAAAGAGGTGGTGGAGAGGTAGAGGCGAGGTGGAGGGAGCGAGGAGACCGCGGAGGAAGCAGCGCGAGCGACCTAGTGACATTTGGAGGATGCTTCTGCATATCAATGGAGCTTGTAAAGGCAGTGGTTGTTATTATCTTTTAGGAAAAGAGGGGAGACGATGGAGGAGGTGAAGCGGCGACGAGGGCGGTCAGAGCGGCCTGGAGACGAGCCTGGGGCTGGATTTAAAATCTGCAGCCCCAGATCCACTACCTCACCCTGGGGAATAGGAAGAGGACAATTGGCTCCTTTGAATCGGGGGGGAAAATGTGTGAAGGAAGGGGCATATGAGTGACGTGTGTGTGTGTGTGTGTGTGTGAGGGGTCCTACAAGCCCAATTAAGCCTGACTGCATGTCGGAGGGCTGTGCCAAACATGCTCCACCTGTTTAGAGGGGGACCATGGGGCTAATGAGCACTGCCTCGAGGGAGGGAGGGAGGGAGGGAAGAGCATGGGAGAGACACAGAGGAAAGGGGGGGGGGAGAAAAAAAAGAAAAAGAAAATTCCAGGGATTTAAAGAATAAGGATGACATTCCCCAGTTTTTTTTTTGTCCGCTCCTCCTGCCTTCTCTCCAATTATGCAGCCGCGACTGGGAGACACAATGTCAGAGGGACTTCACCGCTAAAATTAGCCTTTGTTATCATCAACGCAATCATACGGTACAGTCTGGATGTGTGTGTGTGTGTGTGTGTGTGTGTGTGACATGCAAACACAAGAGCGCTCAGTCAGTCAGGATGTTTAAAAAAAAAGTCACGTGGGAACATAAAACATACGTATAAGCGCGTTAGAGTCTGCATTAAATCGCACGAGTGCAGCCAGATAATTAGGGGCGGGTCAAAATATCGATGTGGGGATATATCTCAAGTGAACAGTTCCCGCCAGCTTCACTCGGCGAGCGTCGCTACTCGATGTCTCCTCCATGCCTAACCCTAAAATTGAGTTGTTTCTTGTACGTGATATTCTTAGAAGCCGTCTCCTCTTCCACTTTTCTGAGATTTCTCTCAAAATCCTCCACTGTAGTGAAAACTTCTTGACTTCTAGCTTGGGGAATAGTTGGCGGCACCGCAGCCCTCCAAAAAATCCTCAGCTGACCTTAAGAGATGCTCCATGCGTCGCTATATGATTTCTTGCGATATATTCATAACCACACAATTGTTGCATTGTGATATTATCAGTATCGTGCACCACAATGATAGATGAAGATAATACGAGGGTTAGATGATATAAGTGAGGGGGAAAAAATATGGTGAAATCCAGGCCGATATATTACACGAGACGAAAACAAGCAGCCGGGGAAATTAAAACCAGTGAGCAGGGAGGAGAGGCAGAGGAGCAGGGGTCCTAATGAAATAATAAAAGCCAAACATTGTGCAACAACACTTTGTAAAAGAACGCCTCTGTGTTGTGCAAGCGCGAGTGTCTGTGCGAGTGCTGGGGAGTTTGGGTGAAAGAAGCCCATTGTCTGGCGGTGTAACTTAAGCTCACAGCCACAGCGTTGCCTTGAATGAGCTGTGAGGCTGTGGCATCCCTTCCTTCCCTGTGTCCTTCACTCCTTCCCTTTATGTCCACCCTATTCGCTGGATGCCCCTCTTAAAGAGATAGTTCATCATCATTGAGGCAGGGGGGGGGGGGGCGGGGGGGGGACATGCTTATTCGCTCCCTCGCCAAGAATGAGACGGGAAGTCGACATAGCTCTGATGTCTTTCCAGTAAATATGAGGCCACGGCTCGGCATTAAAACAAGACATTTGGATAAAACAGCAAGCGTGGCTCCTGCTAAATATCCTCCAAAAGTGACGCACATGTCATATTAATGCTTATAAATGAGTTTTTAAAAAAGCAGTGGTGGTCATGGCAACAAAACTGTGTTTTTTGACTTGGTTTTATTGTATTTTTAACAACTGTGGTTCTTAAACGGTCCTTTCTGTCTGGTCAGCACCATCGTTACTGAAGTGAAACTGAACAAAAATAGTCGCCAGTCAATGCTATCGGCTGAGAAATAATTCAGCATTTATCTCCCTGTACATCGTCGTTGTTGTTGGTTTTTATAAGTGGATTTCTACTAAATGATACAACATGTGAACTTTGCACATGCTGACGGGTAGATTTCTGATTCATAACAGGAACAAGACTCACAAACTGAGGCTGACTGTGCCACATTTATGCTGATCTAAGGTAACAAGCTGTGAGCTATGAGACTGTTATCAGGTTTTCATTCCATTTAGCACTAGAGAATTTAAAAAAATGCTTTCATTATCAAACTGACCAGTGGCTCTGAACAACTAACATTTACCAAATTCAGGTGACCAGAACAGTGAAGGGAATGAAATAGCTTATTTGATTTTTCACACAAGACTACACAAACACACACACACACGCACGCACGCACAATCAACTGGCAGCTGCTAACCCCGAGATTAAGGCCAGTGTGACAGACGTGATTTCAGGCTACATCTGTGACAGAGGGAGATAGAGAGAGAGAGAGAGAGGGAGAGGGGGAGGGAGAGGGAGGGGGGGGAGAGAAAAGAGAACAGAACAAACAAACGGAAGAGTAATTTGCAGCTCTAATATACATTGAGCAGCAAACTGTTACCGGCAAGTAGAGAGGAGACGGAAAAAACAAGAGGTGAAAAAAAGAAACTGAGGAGGAAGAAAAAGCAGCGAAGCCTCGCACCATCTGTCGGGTGCATATTGACGCACCCTGATTCAAAGGGGCCGGCCGTCACGGTCGCAAGAATACAATGTCGGGGGTAACGGGAAAGAAGAGATGCTTTTATCAGACAAACTTTTAAGAACAAGAATAAGAGGAAGTCCCTGCCTCTCTGCTGTGACTCTATTTTGAGTTTGAAACCCAGTCTTTGGTCATAAACTAAATTGAATTTGATCTCCATTTAGTCTGCAAACAAACAAGAGTTCGGCTCCCCTCTCACCTCTCGCTTCTTCAGTCCTTTTAGAAATAACAAGCGAGAAGAGGAGAAGATGATGAGCCTGAAAAGAACCATTCAGTACTGGTCCACGACTGGTCAAAAATCCCTGGATCAGATATCAGCGGTGTGTAAGACATACGGATAAATTAAAATGATACACAAATCGATTACTTGAAGTGCTATTATGATATATTAGAAATATTCCTGACAGTGGCTTCATGTTGTAGTTAAGACTAGTTGGCACTGGGGGCTTTCAGTCACTCGTTTTTACTATATTTGACTAAGGTTTTCTTAAAATAGACGACTTTTGGGTAAACTAACCACAATATATGGCCCGGCGAGTAATCCCATGGTCCATAAAATGTCAGAAAACATTAAAAAATGTTGATCAGTGTTTGTCAAACCTGGAAATAATGAGGTTCACGAATGTCTTGTTTCAATTTGAATGATTTCTTTGTGATTTGGAGCAAAGAAAGGGAGAAAATATTCACATTTAAGAAGCTGAAACTATCGTAAATCTTGTTTTAATCATGAAAAAACCCTCAAACCGATTATCAAAATAGTTGACGATTCATTTAGTAATCGATTAATAATTGTTTTTTCATGTAATCGTTTCAGGTCTAACCGCAAGTAGTCACGAGTTTGGAGTCCAAAGACTGAGGGTTTTTAAGGAATTAAAGCAAGTTTTCAGACTTTTTCCGCTTCTTAAATGTCAACACTTTCTGGTTACCTTGCTCTACGTAACAAAGAAATCATGGTTTGTTTTTTTGACAAGACGACAGGACGAGACATTTGAGAACATCATCCTTTCCAGGTGTGAGGAGCACTGTTCGACATTTTCAGGAGTAGACGACCACTCGATTAATCGGGAAAATAATCGACAGGTTCATCGATTATGGAAATCATCGTTAGTCGCAGCCCTAAATCGAATTCAAAGTCCAAAAATCAAAAACGAAACAAAAATAGAGCGTATTAGACTGATATTGGCATCACTTTCCCCTCAAAAAAATCCCACTCAGTCTGTCACAATAATTCAAACAAAGGAGGGAGAAAGGAGACAGACGAGAGGCTGGGAAAGACAGTGAGGAGGAGAGCTTCTCATTGATATGACAGTTAGATTTTCTGGGTGATGCCGTGAAGCAGCTTAAAAGGGCATCCCTCTATTATAAGGCCTGTGACATCTAGCCTCTCCAGCTCTTCACCGCTCACCCTGTATGTGTGTGTGTGTGTGTGTGTGTGTGAGTGTGGCTCTAAGCTGGCACATGTGTGCGTCTCTCCAAGTACATGTGTTTTTCCCTGTATGTGTGTGTGTGTCAGGCAGACCCTCCCCTGAGTTTCCAGTCCTGGATCACATGCGGGGGAATGTGGAGTTGGAGCAGCTGTCGTCCTGGCAACGCTCCTCGCCAACCAAGCGGGATAGAAAGTTACCAAGCATCAACACCCTAACATTTAACACAGCTGAGGACACGGTACATGCAGGGTGTGTGTGTGTGTGTGTGTGTGTGCGAGTCTGCTCCAATAAACATTTAAGTTCAACCACCAGACCCCCAACTCACCCAAGAGTCATTTAGTCAGAATTCAAAAGCAGAATCAACGTCAATGTTGAAATCTGGGACATTTCAACGTCGATAAACCAGCGCAAAAATTAATTTCAAGCCTGGCATCTATGGTGCCTTTCACAATTTGTGCCACCTGGTTGGATTTGGCAGGGAAATTTGCTCATTTGTCTTATGGAACTAAACTGGCATGAAGCTGTTGTTCTTCCAGAACAAACTGAGCTCAAGCTTTGGGATTATCTCAAAATGAAAGATGTATTAATGGGAAAAAAAGAGAGTCAAAAAGCGGAAATACACAATTTATCCCATCCACAAATATGAAAGAGAACAAGAGGCCAAGGGTCAGAGTCAGAGAATCAAAATGCAGTCAATTAATTCCCTTACATGAGGCCACAGAGATAATATATATGGGAAGATGGGGTTATCACTTTACTATCCCGTCCCTTTTAAAAATAAATTATATTATATATCATTGCAATAAACTCAAATCAATAGCTGAGATCAGGGTACGTGGTAAACCTACCACAAGGAAGTGAGACAAGAACAAACCCCTAAAATACAAAGTTTCCCCACAGTGGCACTCAGCCTTTACTTAAATGGAGCGGCACCATTAAAAAAAAAAGCACAAGAAATTATTAAAGACTTTTATTAAAAAACAAAATTGGCTCATTAAACGTCTGGGGAAACAAGTACTGATGCTACATCACATATAGCAAATGCATTAAGTTTAATGAACGGAGCAAAATGGGCTCAGTGTCTGCTCGTACGGCGACTAAGAGACGTATTCAGTCTGCCACAGATGATTAGCTGAAGAAAAGTGTGAACTTTCAAGAGAGAATATTTACGTCCCAACAATGAGTCAGTGAGTCAGTGAGTCAGCTGACCAGCGTCCACCGGGACAGTGAACTGTCCACAGACGTCTGCCTGGACACCACATCGATGGTCAGCTGCCAAATTGTGCTCCGTTACATTATCAGATGGTTATGGGAGTAAAGTGTTGTGTTAATCAACTGCACGATAAGTCCTGTTGTAGGGCTACAATGACTCATCGATTATTCATTGACTACTTAATTATTCATCAACTATTTTGATCACTAATTAATAGGTTGGAGTTTTTTTTCCTTTTAAATAATTCAATGAGAATATTTTTAAGAAATCATTAAGAAAAACAAGCTTTCTGATTTGTCCGCTTCTTAAAAGTGAATATTTACTGGATCCATTTGACAAGGAAATCATTTCAAGTGAAAAATGTTGGTTTACGGACAAAACAAGACATGATAACTTCGAGGTTTGTGAAACACCAATCCACATTTTTCAACATTTTATAGACCGAACAAACACTCTAGTAATTGAGAAAATAACTGACAGATTAATGTCTATTAAACCAGAGTAGCTGGATTCAATTAACCCAATCATTGGGGAGCAATGGGGATTGGGTACTTGTCTGATCAGGGTACCCAAAACCCAAACCCACCAGTAATAACCACATGTTTACTTTGACGTGCAACTCCTCAGCTCTCAGAAGACATTGGAATTTCTCCGATAGCACAAACCGTTGCGTAATTACGGCGACGCAAAGTGTCGCCTGTGATACGCTCAGTGTTAATTGGCCGATCCATTAAACAGTAATTGGAATGTGGAGATTATAACGAAGGTCCACCTTTCATACACATTCATAAAACCGTGAAGAATTAAATACACTTCGCTCACTTCATCGTCTCTCGCTTTCCTCTGTTCCGACATCTGAGGAAAACAACAACCTGTGTTTGTGTGACTATTGTAGTAAAAAAAAAATTATGCGAGGATGCATATTTTCACAGGGACACCATGACCAAAGCCCGGCCCCCTCCAAACCACCACAGAGCCGAACACCCCCACAAACAGACGGAACACCCAGTGAATGTGTCCCTCAACAAAGACTAACAATACAACGACTCTGTGTCCTTGGAAGACATCAAAGACCGTGTGGGTGGAGGCGGATATGTAATTAAATTCATCTGCCCAGCCAGAAGAAACACGTTCAAGAGAGCACATGTGTGCACGCAGGCAGGCAGGCACTCAAACACACCCGATAACGGGAAGAATCAGACGAATCCCACAGAATCCCAAACAAATCCTTGGATCAGATGCTGTGGTGCGTGGGTGCAGCGGGAGGGAGAAGAAACGCGGAGGGAAGACTGGGGTGTTAACACGGTCGACTGTGTGTGTGAGAGAGGGTCACATTCACAGCGTCTTTCACAAAGCCTGGGTGGGTCATGGGGAGATTTTGGAAATGGAAATCGCAAATCAAAACAACGATCAAATCTCAAAAGCTGCAATTTAAATCGGTGTCTATTTGACTGTTCTGTGCACATTTTATAAAAGAAAAATGTCATCGGAAACAAAACTGCATATCTTTAAGTTATAGACCAATATTGAAATAATGGACACATAAGTTAAAGGTCTAGTGTAATAATAATAATACATTAGTTTACATTCAACATGAAATAAAATATGATCTTGAATTACAGCTCTTTTTGTTATTTATGGATTAATTTTGCACCATCATCATGCTTTTTAACTACATATCAAAATAAAATACTTTTACTTTGAAATGACATGCAGTATCATCCTGAATATTTTTTAATTGCAACATCCAGACGGATGAATCGAGATATAATTTTTTTGGACTTGACTGGCCGCCGCCTGACCAGACTAGAAGTTCATTTTCAGTTTGAGACCATCCATGAAGTCCGCCATGTTTAGCTGGATTCAGTTGGTTCCAATATGCAAGCGAGTTCAACTCAATATCAGTTGACGATAAATGAATGAAAACGAACGATTTAAACAAATCGCATGTACTTCCTTTCGATTCAGATGCCACTAAACACAAATAAATAAAATATTAAAATATTAATATTATATAAAATAAAACACAAAAACACAAATACACACTGAGGAGCCGAGTGCTCTCCCTCATTCTCATGCTAACATTGCAAAGCCCTTGTAATTTAGTAAACAGCTAATGGCTCAGTCTGGGACAAAGACGAGATGAGCGCAGGGCCACGAGATGGATGGAGCGTAAAGACGCTCGATGGAGGAAATAAGAGAAATAGCCAATACTGTCGTCTTCTCCTCCTGATTAGCATTCAGGAGAAACTGGGGGAAAGGGTTAGCAGTCTGGTTCTTATCAGAGCCTGCCTGCACTACCTCCCACTCCGGGTCACCGTGCTGAAAGCTCGCCGTGTCTTCCCTCCCGTGTCTTCAAACTGCCTATTATCTGCTAATCCACCCACACTGGTTCATCCCTGTGTAACGGGAAACATTATTAAACGCTGTGAAAAAGGAGCAACCTCAAGGTACGTAGAGAGAGCTAATCACCCTAAAGCCTGCAGGACACGTCTGTTCATCGAGCCTACGCCTACTTTTTTTTCCCTTGCCTAGCAGTGGCGATGGTGTACGTACACAAAGCTCACAGCAGCAGCCCCGGCCTCGGGGGAGTGGTGGTGGGACAGAGGGATGAGCAAGAAATAGGGAGGGATTGGTGGTGTACAATGTGGACTTGTGCTGAGAGGTCAGGTATGATTCAAGGCTCAGAAAACGCTGCTGTAACTGAAGGATTTTTTTTACCAATCCTCTGCTTTATTTTGCAGCGCTTAACCTATGCACCACCAGCAGCTTCAAGGAGGCAAACATTGTCTCTAAAGGTTGGCGGTAACTCGGAGAAGCCAGGGGTTAAATTCCCCCTTAGACCTTCCTCCCCGGCATGGTTGTTAACAGAGAATGTTCCAGTGGAATTCCACAAGATATATGTCCGTGTGTGTGCGTGTATACTTGTATTTGTTACCTCTTTAGGGGCCTTTTCCGGAATAAACACTGACCTTATCGGGACCAGTAGTCCTCATGGAGACCAAAACCCTGGTCCTGATGAAGTAGAACCTCATTTCTGAGGTGCTGGTTATGTTAAAGAGTTAAGGGTCACGATTCAAACTGATTTATGATTGGTTAAGCTTTAGGGCTGATGATTTGTTCAGGCTTTCTCCAAATGAATGTCAGTGCAGTGTCCTAAGAAGAATAGTTGGGCAAGTGTGCGTGTGTGTGTGTTGGAAGGGAGAAGGTAAGCAGTCGTGGAATGATGATCCTCTGATTTCCCCCGGGGCCACATCTGCCCTCGTTGAGTGGGCCGCCTCTACAAAAGCCCCGTCCGACATTCCTGGAACATTTTGCCAGCATTCATCACCCTTCCAAGACCCTTCCTCAAACTCCCCCTCCCCACAGACCACTGCAGCGTGTGTGTGTACCCCCCCCCCCCCCCCCGGCCCTAGTAAAATCTGCCGCTGGATCCAGAAATGTCCAGAATGTCTGCTGTGAGACTTGCCAGAGCTGGAGAACAATTCCTCCCTCCCTCCCTCCCTCCCTGCAGCACCGGGGGTCATTGTTCATTCCTCACCCATCGCTCACTCCATCTCTTTTCTCTACCTCTGCAGGGATTTGTGGCTCTCTAATAGAGGCATCCACCATGTCCCACTAACTGCTGGAACAGCTGGAGCTGAGATACATGCACCTATTATGCGAGTGTGTGTGTGTGTGTGTGTGTGTGGGGCGGAGAATGTGATCAGTGGCAAACATCTGCAGCGAAAGACGTTGCAAGTGCCAATCCAGGGATATCGGTCACACCCCGACACATCGGCACGTCCGACCGCGTGCATGCATTTAGAAAACATGCATGGCTGAGGACGGCGTGGACTCGGAGTGCGGCGACACCCGCGGAACACAGAACAGGGGAGCGGCTCGAAAGGGGTTTTTATCACACGCGATAAATCACCCATCTTCTAATTGTCCCCGACTTCTCTGGTCTCTGACAATCTGTTCCCTGACAACCAGCCCATATAACTGACAAACGGTGCCCTCGACAACCGTCGTCCTGGGTAACCGGGGCGTTTATCAGAGGCCCCACTGTTCCATATGGAGTGGTTTCTGCTCGGCAAACTCCTGAAAGTTTGATAAGGTGAAGGTGGGCATGAAGCTCCATATTTAGCGGCTGCTGTCAAACTCTGATTTAGCACCGCAGGTAATTGCACGGAGTCACAACGGAGCAGGCGGGGAGCGAGCTAAGGGTGTGAAAGGAGGAGGGGGAGTAGTGTAAATTATGCTGAATAGCACTGCAGTGATATCCCCTTTGCTGTTGAAACAATGCATAGCCGCCGACCACTTTTCATTGAGACAGCAGCATCAAAGCAAGAATAATGGATCCTTGCAGAAACCTCAGCTCGATAGTTGGGGGGAAACAAAGCTCTCATTGTAATCTCAGACTCTCTCCGTCCTCGTGTGCATTTGTCCCGGCGTTAATCCTTTTCATATTACTCTAGCTTTACTGTAGGCCATTAGGAAAGAAGAATTAGAATTCTACTGTAGATTTCTAATCTGCTCCATTATATTCGGCTCTACGTTCAATAGCACTTGGCAGCAAAATAAAATCGTCCAAACAGAGGTTGTGAAGGCACATTAAGTCAAAGTTGTTGGAAGTTAACTCTTTTTTTTTTTTTTTATCAGAGCCCACGTCACACAATTTTTCTCTATTATTCTTCAGGTTGGAGTTCACGATTCACATTCTGGAGCCTGAAAACGGTGGCGAAAAAAACAACACCAGTTCAATCCAATCACACGGCACAATGTTCTCTGCTCCTGTTGTCTGTCTCGCTTTGTTCGCTGCTGTTCACAAGGTCAAGAAATGAACAATCTGTAACCTAAAGAGAACGAAAAGTCTTTAGTGTTCGGGCGAAATGGAGATAAAGTTTGCGTGGCGTGATTCGAGTGAAATTAAATCTCGATGCAGCACAAAATGTATATGGAACGGAAAAGGCAATAAATCGATCCAGGCGAAATAACCTTGTAGAAAGAGAAGCCCGTACGACATAAAGCTAACGAGCAGTTAAATGGACCATGTGAGGTGAGAACACCGTCTAAGTCAACTACTGTGAATCTTCATTATTGTTTACTGACTCTAAACAGCAAGTACAATAATCAATATCGCCAAGAGAAGCAGAAGAAGGAGACTATTGCCACAGTGGTATTGAGGAAAATAAGGAATAAGTCAGACTGATAGTCAACATACAGCCTTTATATAAAAACAGGCTGTAGTAGTGACTTCATATGGTGAAAGAAGGGGTCAGAAATTCCAGTGTGAGAGATGCTATGTTCATTATGGAACTCAAACTTCAAACACAGCCATGATTTTCCCATCAGCCCTAAATCTAACTGCGCTGATCGATCTGTAATTATTGCTCACATATGTGGCTCTCACATTACAGTCCGCAACTCTTTCCCCCTTTCTCCCTACACATCTGCGGAGGGAAATCTATCAGTGACGGGACTGATTCAATTCCTCACCCCGGCACGCGAGAACCGGGGAGGTCTATACGGCGGATGCACTGACCGCGGGGTTCAAAAAGGAAGCGACCACAGATACGAAACTACAGGACGCTATCGACTGCAACTCCACAGATCCATAACCACGGCGCTGGGACTGTCCTGCAGGGGGAGAGAGAGAAGAGAGAGAGAGAGAGAAAGAAGGCCAGCTGGAAAATAGATGCGGGGACTGTGATGTACAGCATCTTCTGGGGGCCAGGGGGCTCCGGCGATGATGATGATGATGATCATAATGGATTTTACAGGGTTTCCTGCATCAACTGCGGTGACACGGAGCAGAAGTCGCACAAAGAAAAAGAAAAAAACTGCTTTAAAAAAGCAGCGGCTCGGGGTTTTGTTTGCACAGAGTGGTGCAAATGAAGAGGACAAAGAGCGTGTGTACAAAGAGGACACTGAGAAAAGCCGACAATAAAGTCAGGCAGACACAGACGTCAGATAGCAGATAAGACTGTCCTGGTTTATGTCAAACTGACTCCAGTCCAAACATTCCTACATTTTAAAGGACACAGGTCTTTAAAAGAAATTGAATAAAACTAAATAAATTGAATCCTTATCTGGACTTATCTGGAAAAGTTAATGAACAGTATTAAAGTAGAAACCGACAGTCTGGCAGAGGGGGTAATTAAGAGATAGCCGTCGGTAGATTCATTTTGTCATGATATTTTTTTTATTTTTTTTGCTTTACTGGAGCATGGGCAGAGAGGGTCACAGCGAGCGGCGTGATTCATCCGGCGCTGCGAGGACACCTCGCCTCCACCATAACAGCAGACACTGGGTCTGAGAATTCAGCTGCACTTGTCCGCGCCGGGTGACCACATTGCTAACCAGCCCTGCAGGACACATTCGGAGGGATCGAAAACAATCGTGTAGCCAGACGCTTTGTGAGTCACCAGCATCCATTAAGTGATTAGAAGGGTATTCACAGTTCTCCGGGGGCAGTGGTAGGTTTGTCTCCGAGGCTGCCAGGTACAGCCTAAACCCCCGAGCTAAGAATGTGTGCTGTGAGATTAGATATCTATCTGAGGCCCCGTAGGGTTCATTGCACGAGGATGTTCTCAGCCAGGTGGATTCCTGTGTTGCTTGGGGAATTTGCCCACAGATCTTACAGCTAAAGGCCAGCCTTCACATTTACTGAAACTGTGGGCATTTATATTGTATTATTAGGTAACCTTTAGATTCTACAGAACCGGGATTTATTATACTCTACAGTATATATTTAGGGCTGGGTTTTGAACTTCACACTTGCGTTCACCGTCGAAAAAACATGCAATATGGGGGATTAGGTGAATTGGACACTCTAAATTGACCGTGAGAGTGAATGGTTGTTTGTCTCTATATGTGTCCCTGCGATGGATGGGCTAACTGTCCGGGGGCACACCGCCGCGACCCTCCTGTGAAGGATGAAGCGGTAAAAAATGGATGGATGGATGTCGAGAAGGAGTAACTTTGAGAGCGGCGAGTCCGACTGCGAGCTAAAACCAAATAAAGTTATTGTAATGTGTAATATTTTTTTATACTTTCTTATCTTTCAAGAATCTGTATCAAAGTCCATATATCGATATATACACAGAACTATTACTTGGGCCACTGACGATGCTTCACAGAGTCATTATGGCATTTCTATTTCAGGTATACTGGTTCTAATGTTTCCGGTATGTGAACAGCTGCTATACAACATATACTATATTTTATACTATAGTTAACAGGGGGCAGATACAGAATTGATTCAAACTTTTTTAAACACGAACGCCAGAGTTGCCAGAGTCTCAGTTGCATGAATGTGTTGCTCGTCTCTTTCCTGGGGGTGAGCAAAGTGGAAATCTTAAAGTTTGCACTGGTGGTTGAACAAACGATCGATACGAAGAGGTCACACTGGGCTCAGTGGGATTTCTACCGTTTTCTGACATTTAGCTTAAAAATGAAAAAGCAAAAATCACGTGCAGGTTGATTTATAATTGAAAGCTTTTCATGGCAAACCATGTCATGTTATTGCTAGAGTGCGTCGTTGTGCCTTTAAGTGGAATTCTTTAAGTAGAGGCAGTCCAATTATTGCTTATATATATATATATATATATATATATATATATATATATATATATATATATATATATAAAAACAAAAGATGCAACACTGGCAGTGAGGGTTAGCACAATAACATACAGCACATAATCAAAGGGGATGGAGATTTACGGCGCAACACAGAATAAATTGTTTCACATAATTGCATCTCCATCGCTCTCCGACCACAAAATCCACTAACACTTGGTTTAGCTGAATCTGCAGACACGAGACGGTGGTATTTGTTTTTTTGTTTTTTTTTTGTGTGGTGTTTTTGTTTCGAGTTGACAGACGAGTGTGTGATGGTGTAAATCAGCACTGTTTATTATTTTGGCTGCGTCCCCGCCCTGAAGCTACACTCCCACATGTATCTGAAACACTTTTAGTGCTTCCTTTTTTTTCGCTTATCTGGTCGTTCCTGCGAGGGAAAAACAAGGCAATCAAACACCAGGATAATAGGAATTTTTCCCCCTCGAGTTCATGACCAGTGTTCTAAAAAGCATACATTGCCAGACTATCTCATAAAAAACGCGTCGCACTATTACGTTCTCCTTGTACGCGTCGCTCTTCAGCGTCAATAGACACCATGTAATGTGGCTTTATCTTACGGCTGCATACATTAGACAAATGGATTTATCTGGTCTGACCTGCAGGGCACTCAGCTGAAGGATAATGTTGGTGGTTTTTAAGTCTGATCATTGATGTTCCCTTGCTCCTTTTACATGAACGCAGCCGCTATAATAATATCATTTCCCTTTGGAAAACCATTAACGAGCATTTACTTTCATATAGTAAGGAAAAGGGCTTCAGAAGATGGACTGTGATGCAGCGACATGGTTAAATCACTCTGCATGGGCCGAATGTGTTGGGATGCCTGCTGCTTCCTGTCAATCAGCTGAGACTCGCAGGGAGACAAAAGTTTCTGCCTGGAAAGCGTCCTGCAAAAACATGCCTGCAGCTCACAGACCATCACATCCATGTTTTCTCATGTGGGGAGCGTATGTGTGTGTGTGTGTGTCCATTTACAAATTGATGTGACACCATGACGAATGTTAATGACATTTTCCAGCCAATTTAAAATGGGAATATGCACCTCGATTACAAGAGTAAAACCTCCTCCGGCTGATGTCTACCTCAGCTAACATCCCAGCATCGGTTGAAATCTTTGTGCCTGAAAATATCTGGATATCAAATGTGCAGTGGGAGTCACTGCTCTCACTGTCAGGAAAATAAGGAAAAAAAGCCTCTCACAAGCACAGGGGGAGTTTGGGTCTGATCCGGTCTGATCCAGTCCTACACCGGCCCACAGTACTGCAGAGGTCAAGGACACCCCAGTGAAACCTCCACCTGTCAGTGCAGGTTTCGCAGGGGGCGGATTACGGCGGGATGTGGGGGGGGGGGGGGGCACAGATTAAAGGGTGGCAAACAGAGATCTGGAGTGCCAATCTGCCAAGCAGTGGGGGATCCTCCATTTTTAGAGCACACAGACACATGAAGTGGCCTCAAACTGTCGTGTATGCACATGCCTCGCTACCGCACATGAAATGTACTATATCATAGTCATACAAGGACCACGGCGTCATGAAAGGTTACTTACATTTGGAATTAATAACGCAGATCGCACCAGCAGAGTGAACAACAAGGTGAGCTGCAGCTCTGGGTAAGAAATGCTGAAAGTTAGCAAAGCTAAAAAGCCTCACTACCCTTCTCAAAAACATCTCAACCGAAGCAAAAGCCAGACGAGGCTCTGCAGTGGAGAGGTGTTCAAAGAGAGATAACTCAAAGTAGAGAGGAATCAAGAAACGGCTTCTCTCATACACATCGATGGCAGATATATAAACTACGTAATGTTTTTAGCAGCTCATTATTGTCACCTTGACGCCTCCTCTCGTCATGTGATCATTCATTGCCGCTGCGCCAAAGAAAGACATCATTTCATTTTCAAACTCCGCCTGTTCCTGACACATGAAAATTAGCCCAACCGATTAAGTGTTTATAAGAAATGAAAAACAGACAGTGGGACAGCTTTTATGTGGATGTGTACGAGCGTAACCCCGGGTATAAAAGTGGCCCTTTGTTTTGGTGTTTCAGAAATGTTGGCAACCACGCAATGCACTGTTTTGAACAGGGACAGCAGTAAGTGTTTTAAAACACTTAAGGTTGAACTCGGCAGCGTCCAATCCTGACCTCCTCTCCTCGCAGCACTGAGTCATGACAAACAGAATTACAAAGTAATGCTGATTCAAACTCTTAACTTTAATGCACTGTAGTTTGAAGGCACTGCAGCAAGTAATGCGCCTTGGGGCCTGATGTGGTGCCTGGGCTCTGAGGCTGTTTAACGCACTGCCTGAAGAACTCAGGGCTAAAAAAAACAACGAGTTCCAAGATTGACTTGTTAAAAATGTACCTTCACAGAGAAGCCTTCACATTATTTAGTTTTGGTTTGGATTCCAACTGGGTTTTCTGCAGATTACATTCACCTGCAGCCGCGCTTTTTAATTCATGTCTCGCAGTTTCATCTCGTTATGCTGTTAATCTTAATGGCTTTCCTCCCTCGCTGTTTTCCAAAACTCTCAACTCTGTTTTGAGGAAGATTTAAGTGTGAAGTTTAATGTAATTCAAGTCTTGCAGCTCATATAATTGTCTAAATTGGAATCCGCGAACATAAAGGGAGACATTTTTATTTTGCCTCGCCTTCTATCTGACAGCTTAGAGCAGCAAAAAAAAACACAATCAGTGCTGGATAGCACAGCATTAATGCTGGTTGTTATGGTGTTCCACTGCAACAACTTTCACTATAAGGTGATTCCGTCTTCAGATGCTGACATCAGTGGAAAAATGTGCACAATGCACACACTTAGAATTCGCCACTCGGGGAATGAGGGGCTGTTGGTGTTGGAAACTGTTTAGGTTAAACACACAGAGGGGAACGAAAGCCAGATGAGTTAATAATGCTCTCTGAAAACAAGAACATTACTCACAAACACTCGCGGCCACACGCAACTCCAGCAACTCCCCCTTAAACAAACGCACATGCGGAGACATGTGCAGACATGGACGCACGTTTGTCCCCTGCCCTTTCAACAGGACCTCCTCATCTCCATCCGTCCAACTTTCCCTTCATTCCCTGTTCTCTCTCTCTCTCTCTCTCTCCGGCTCCTTCCCACTGTTTGCCACCATTCAGGAAAGCAAAGTGTGAAAAATACTCTCGCCTCCAAACACTGATTTAATTAGCTGATTTAATTAACTGATTACAAAAAACTTCCATCTCAATGCTACAAACGGCAGCCGGCATTATTAATCCTTATAGCAGCAGCCACGCCGCTTCACTTCCCACTCGCTGCTGAAGCTGCCGCACCGAAGGAAACGGGACAGCTGCCCTACTTACACAATACACACGCACTCGCACAATCAAAACCGCTGCAAAACTCAAACGTGATGCGCGCACGTGTGTGTGTGTGTGTGTGTGTGTGCGAGCGTCGGCGTGCCTTCATTCAAAAGGGGGAACAGATGCTTAAAAACAAATAAATAAGTAAGAAAAAAACACTCTGTGGTTTAGAATCTGTCCCAGAGCTGTCACTTCCCTTTTTCCCCTGCTACAGTCACGTCTCTGAAGGTGTGTGTAAGTCAGCCTGCGTGTGTGTGTGTGTGTGTGTGTGTGTGTGTGTGTGTGTCTCAACTCATTGTCTGTCATCTCTGTCTGACAAAGGAGGAAAGAGGGTCCCAGTTAAATTAGCAAGTTTCATTCCATCAGTGTTCATCATTATTTCATGCACTTGTGAATTTTTCATATAGTCTGCATATGTGTGTGTGTGTGTGTGTGTGTGTGTGTGTGTGTGTGGTCCTGGCTTTGTGTATCAGCTTGCACAAAGTCTATATGCTGCTACTGTGTGTGTGTGCGTGTGCGTGCTGGGACATTAAGTATTAACTGAGCTGGGGGCTCAGAGATGAACATCCTGGTCCTTTGCTATCCCAGCATGCTCCGCTGCTCTCCTGTCTCGCCTTTCCAGGATAGGAGCCTGGGGAGCTGTCAAGACACACTGCACCACTTTCCCCGAGCGTGTGTGTTAAGTGCGAGTGTGTGTGTGTGAGTGTGTTGTCAAAGAATGGGAGGCGACTCATGCAAAACCCAGATGAGTTAATAATGCTGTTTGAGAATCCCTCTTCAAACACACCCCGCATTCTCAGACAGACAAGTGCGCACACACACACACACACGCGACACACGACACACGACACACAAAAAGAACACATGGGACGCTGCCTCCCTTCCTCTCTGCATGACATGCTCTTGTCTGGCCCCTCCTATTCCCTCGTCCTTTCCTTTCACAGCTGCAGGAGGAAGAAGAAAAAAAAGAAAAAGAAAAGGCAAAGACGAAAAGACAGACTGAGGAGATAGAGAGAAAAGGGAGAGGAAAGGATGTGTCTCCTTTCTCGACAGAGTGCTGACGTGAAGCAGGTGTCACCAGTAAAAATGTCTCCGCCGCCGCCTCTACTCGCAATATCACCGTTTTACTCTCACACCCGTATATATTATCTGGGTCATCCTTTCTTCTGATTCCCTGAGGGGGCACGGTTGTTCGAGAACAAAACGAGGAAAAATAAATTAAGAAATCGAGCGCGGAGGGGGAGTCGAGCACCCCCAAAAGTCTCTCACCACCAAGTCCACACACACACAAAAAAGACAGTTCTACTGTACATCAGTGTCTGTGTTCTGTGTTTCCGCCTGGGGAGCAGAGCATCACAAACCTCACTGACAAAGTGATTCAAGACGGATTGTTTTTTGGCTGTTTTTGTTGTTGTTGTTGTTGTTGTTGTGTCAGCCTTCTGTTTAGTTAAAGAGGAAAAAAAAAAAAGAGCTTAGAAACAAGAGGAAGATCACGAAGGGGAAGAAGATGAAGAGGAGGACGGCGCTTTCATGTTCGACATCAGTGGACTGAACGCGAACGCTCCGCAGTGGGGCCCAATGCAGCGGAGACCACGGAGAGATCCACACGCACACACACACCGTGTTCATGTAGCCGAATACACACACACGCATGTGGGAGGAAGCAGGGCACTGGACTGGAAACACAGATTTTCAACAGATTGTAAAACTGTGGACCACTCAGGGGAGAGAGGGAGGAGGGAACACACGAAAGGGAGAAAGAGAGAGAGGGGGAGAGAAAAGGGTAGGGCAAGAAGAGAGTTAATAAAGGATTGAAAAAACTAATTGAAGGAAATACAGATGGGCGATGGAATCTGGAGAAACGTGATTCCTGACTTCACGCACCGTAACAACTCACACCCACACACACACACACACACACATACATATTTGTATAGCTCTTGTAGTGAGGTCACTCATAGACTCATAATACTTTCCACTGCCACTTACCCTAACCTAAAGGCCCTGGTTTACTTCCGTGCCGAAGTGCGCGTCACATGTCACAGACCCTATTATGCCACTTCACCATCGGGGTGGCGGCACAAGTCTGGACACGGGGGAACTGGACGCATTCTTGCCACAGAAGAAGAGAATGATGCTACAGCTCCCTCAGACACGTCTGGTTCACAGATGAAAGGCCCGTCGGTCCGTTGGTCGCAAGGTCGAGGGTCGGATGACTTATCTTGGCGACTACTTCTTCTGTTGTCAAAATGTTTTTTTTAATACTCCACCAGAAGTTCTAAAATCAAGCTGTCATCAACGGCCAAAATCTGGCACATTGGGTATAAGTATACCGGCGCCTTAAACCATCACAATTAAGTGCATAAACCTATCCCTTAACCTAAACCTTAATTTAACCCTAACCCTAAAACCAGGTACATAAACAGCCCTTTCAAAGTGTGACAGAGCACCAGAGGACCAGCCAAAATGTCCCCAGTCTCATCCTGTGGTTGTTTTGTGGTCCCCCATATAAATGAGTACATACACACGGGCACAGAGGTCTGCACAGGTGCTTTTTCTGAGACTCCACTCTGCTGCAAACAAGAGATAAGGGACAGGAGTTAGAGGAGGCTGGTGGGGGGGGGGAGAACAGAAGAAGGAGGGAATGGCGAGAACACAAAATGATGGGGAATTAGAGGAGAGCGGAAGAGTTTCGCGGGGAGGGAGGGATCACAGGAGACGGCGCGGGGAAAAACAACATCCTGCAGGTGATGACACACGCGTGCACACGCTGTTCACACCTATAAACAAATCACACAAATGTAAAACCAGTCCCACAGGCGGCACGACTGCGAGGTAGGAAAAAGCCAATCCCACCTGGGATCGCTGCAACGTCCCGACACACACACACACACACACACAGACCTTCAAACTCGAGTTAACATTTAACTAGTTTAGTAAATCAGCCGCTGTGTGTTTTTGTGTGTGTTTGTGTGTGGCTCAGGGACAACAGTTGGCGATTGCATGAGCTCACGTAAAAAGGAGAATGATAGGGAGGCCGTGAAAAAGACATGGGAAGGTAAATAATGAGTTGCGCTCTGACACGGGGGGGGGGGGGGGGGGGGGACATCAGAGCGACACTGTGTAAACATCCAACAGCCACAAAAACCAGCGCTATCGCACTGTCTGAGATCAACCGGCTCAAAATGTCACTCATTGGCTCACTTACATGGGGGCGCATTGCAAATTCATCTGACCGACCATCGGGAGGCAGAGAGAAGAATGAATGACAGAGAGGGACGGAAGGACAAACCACGAGGTGCATGACCCATTTATGTAATGAAGAGAGACAGCGTGGCCGAGCAGACAGGTGGACGGGGAGAGGGCGACGGAGACGGACACGCGGACATGTTGGCTATGACAGAGAAAGGATGTCAAAAGTAAGGGGGTAGTTGTGGAAAGCAAGGGTGGACAGAACGAGTTGACACCTCATTATAAATGAATGAGGGACGTGCGCTCAAGGAGACTGATGCTCAGGGGAGAGACACACAAACACAAACTAGGTGACCAGATGGATGGGATGGGGGGGGAGTAGCAGAGGAGGGATTCTAAGCTTTGCTTTTGTCTTCTTCTTCCACATCTTCAGCAAGCAATCTCACACATTCTAAAACACCGAATACTAACGTAATGACTAAATGCCAAAACCTTAACCCTTTCCCATTCTGACCCTAACCCATACAACAGGTCTTAACCCTGAAAAGGCTTTTCTTTAAAGTAGTCCTAGAACGTTAAAGAGGTTCAAATAATCTGAAGTTGACGAGTGAAAGAAAGACACTGAATGGCGCGCGACGTGTCAACGTTGTCTTCGATCTATCATGCAACACACACACCAGAAAATGCCTGATGCCAACAAGCTGAAAATGGGACGTACCGCCACCTAGTGTAGCGGAGGCGGACGCGCTTCAATCCGTTCATCAATTCCCTGCCAGTGCTTGTGAATGCCGAGACAAGGACAGTCGTCCAATTAAACAGTGTAGGAAGTGAGAAGTTCCATCCCTGGGGTAGGACAGCAGATGGATAGGTAGGGACAGGGAGACGGGAGGAAGAAGCAGTAGATTTGCTTTTTGTCGTCCTCCAGATCTTCTACTTGTCACATACTTCACACACACACACACACACACGTACAAACAAACAAGCAGGTAGACAGAAGGACGGAGAAATTACAAAATGAGGTGACAAACACTGAGTAAGTGTGAAAAGCAAGGAGGGAGGAAGCCTGTGTGTGTGCCTGAAATAAGCCTGATGGCAGCTGTCGCCTTCTATCTGATGGAAGGGAGGCGAAGAAGAAGAAGAAGAAGAGACGCGGGGAGGGACAGAGAGAGATGAAGAGATGACAGAGTGTGCACAGTTAAGAAATAGAGAAATTGGGAAGGAGACGCAGTGGAACACAGAGGGAGGGACAAACAGAGAGATAGCGTCTCTTATTCCACGGGGACCACGTCTCATTCCAGATATCCACAGCAGTCAACACTGTCAGAAACCATATGTGAGAGTGTGTGTGTGTGCGTGTGTGTGTGTGTGTGTGGTAGGTGAAGCCGCAGAGTCACTTAACTTTCACCTCAGCGTTACATTAATCAAAGGGAGATGTGACAACGTCGACAGCTAACGGCAGCGTGGTCATACATATGTATTAACGAGCACGGTAACGGAGTTTGACTTTTATTTTGATATCATGTGGATATAGGCATAAGTGCTGCCGTCGATAATTCATTCTCCCCAAAAACAACAACAACAACAACCTAAACATTTTTAAAGACAAACTAGGATGGAGTCTGATTTTCGTTTGGCATTCAGAGCGTGAAAAGACAATTTAACAAGTTAATAAAACAGATTCCCACTTCAGTAAATCGACTTGGCAACATATGAACTGATCATTTCATCTCTAAAAAAAACTGGTCATGTATCGTAATAGTTTTATAAAGCCCTTAAATCTGAAATAGACTTAGATTAACTAACAAAATCTCACACTGCTATGTGATACGGGTTCATATCCACATAACAACGCAACACAACACTAGAACATTTTGTGAATGGCTTACTGTTAATGTGTAAACTGGGAGCAGGTATTTGCAAACAAAGTTGTGATTGTTTGACTTGTGTTGAAGGAAATGGCTCGTTTGAGGTGTGCTTCACCTTGACTGCACTTCCTGTTACACTTTGATATTGGTGTCAAATATTATAAATCCACAAGTTCTCTGTAATATAGAGTCATGTTGCACAGCCCTGATAGTTTGAAGAATAATTTGACTATTTGTGTGCATGTGATGTTGTCGAAACTAACCAACTCAAATCTATTAATATTCATGGGCACAGCATATAAGTTCCGAACAGACCATTTCTGCTTTAATAAAGCTTTTTTTTTTTTTTTGTTAGATGGATGAAGGTACAGTATTTTTATTTTTGGAAACTTTTCTGATGACTGAAGAGGAACAGATCTGACCCGTTTGATCCGCGTTTCTTCATTAGTCAGACGTCTGTAGCTGGAGAAAGCACTTCCTCCTCCACAGCTAAACAAACACGAAGCATCAGCATCTGCTGCGGATGTGGATCATTGCACTGATTAACGCACGCGCCGTCGTCATCGTCGTCGTCCTAATGTATTAAAAAGGATGATCCCGCGACTTACAAAATTAGATAGATAGTGAATTATCCCCTTTAACTATTAGGAACTGAAACAGAACGTAGAGTCCTGCGACTTCTGCGTTTGTGTCGTCGACGCAGGTTTGATGTCATCCTCGCGCCAAACAACGCTCACTTTTGGTGCAGTGAGACTTACAGAGCGCACTGCTTCCACAAGGTTTGACTGTGTTTGGTCCCGAGTGGAATTACACGGCCCAATTTCTTATACGGCCCAATAAACTGAAATAAGGGGAAAAGCAATCCCGGTTTGAGAAAAAAGAAAAAAAAAGAAAAAAAAAGCTGCTCCGACTGATTAAGCCGTTAAAAAAATAAATAAAAAGGCCTCAGCTGCAGAGACCCACGCTGACTGTTGAACTAGTGACCCAGGAAATGTGGCGGTCAGTGTGAAGTGTGTGAAATAAGTTGGTGAGAGTCGATTGACCGAGGAAAATCTAATCTCCAAAATAAAATGTAGGACAAAGTTGCCCATTTTTATACCACTTTTTTGTGTCTGATACCGATATTGCAAACTCAATTATCTACCGATACCGATATTAGTCCAATACAGTAATTTTTTTACCATTTATGAAAGCATGAAGCTGTTAACAACACATTTGTGCTGAGTCATTTCAAAGACATAGTTCTTCAACTGTGTGTATCAAACATTGTTCTCCCAAAAAGAAGAAATAAACAGCCTAAACATGACTCTTTTGGATTGTATTTGATTTCCATTGACGGTGTATGATTGTGGTATCATGATATGATAATAGGGTCAAATGTGAATTAAATGCCAACTACTTTCAATAAAAAGTAACTAAAGTCAGCCAGATATCCCAAAAAAACTAAAAATACTACACTACAATGTCAAATTAAAATATCATAGAATTCTTCATATATTGTGGCTCTAATAAAGCTGCCATTGTACAGGATTTGACCACTGTGTCTAACACAGAGCTGGACAGACAACTTCAGGATAACTTTGATTCATTGATATTTCACAATTTCTCATCAGTGCAACCCTCTAAGTCTCCAAACTGCCTTTGTTCTGGCACTGCACGATGAATCAAATAAAGCGAAGGCAATTCAATATCGACTGCTGCTGCTTCCAAATCACCCGAGGCTGTAATCTTTCTTTTTATATATCGAAAGCAAAAAAAGAAAAAAAGAAAAAAAAGATATAGTTTGAGGCCGCTTCTTACACGTCGTTATGTATCTCCTGGCCAATAAACACAGACAGAAGCTTGAGAAAATCCTTCAACTCATTAAAACGGAGGGAATCCCAAAGCAACTCTGCTGTACTTTCATTTATTTATGCACCGTGTATTACTTTTAAAGCAGTGAAATTTTAATTTAGACGTCTGAGGGAGGAATACGCGTCAATATGCCCCGCAGTTCCTGCCAATGTGCACTATTCCAGAGTGAAGAAACATGATGTTTTTGTCAATATTGCACAAGTCCTCTCCTCACACCCCCCCAGGCTATGGCTGTCATGTAATAACCTTACACACCTTTTAACTAAAAAAAAAAGAAAAAAAGAAGAGTACAATCGATATCAAATCATTGCCATGCATGACACATGAATCCTCTGGCTGTTTTTTGACCTGCAACCCTTCAGTGTTTGCCTGTCACAGCTCAGCCAGTGGCAAGGGAAGGGAAAAAGGGGACAGGTATGGATGTGGACAGAAATATTATTATATGAAAGCGTTATGCTGCAGGGCTGACATTTTTCTTAATCTGAAATCGGGAGGGGAAAGTTCAAACTCAAACTTTAAATTACCAGAATACATTTAAAATATACAGCCTAGAAGTGTGTCAGGCTGTTTGAAGTAATTAACAAGTTCTCCAGCAGAGGGCACTGTGAGCACAGCCTGATTGTGGCTGATCATTCAGTTAGGACTCTTTCCATTGTAGTTTGGCAAACTAAGATAGGGCCCCCACAAAGCTAGAAACGGCCCTGGTCATCACGTGTGTATGTGTGTGGGGGTGTATAGTCTGTCACATAATATCATATTTATAATGTAATATTCATTCAAGCATGATTTTGGGGAAAAAGTAACAGCCCTGTGACACTGTATCGGTGTTTTATAGGTGATAAACACATCTCTGTTTTATCTCCGAAACTGCATATTTGATGTGTTGGAAATAAACTCTTCAGGCAAACGCTTCATTATCATAATAATGCTGTCAAGAACGATTAATCAGAGGAGTGTTTATCAGAGTTTTTTCCGCGGCTGGGAGAGCGCCGTAAAGAAGAGTTGTAAAGGCGATTGTAATGGACCCCTGTGTGCGCAGTTGTTCATTTCAAAACACCAAAAGGCCAGAACACCACATCCAACCTTTTCACCCCATCACCCACTCACACACACACACACACATACACACACACTGAAGCCTGACCTCTTTATGCTGATTAACATTCCAGCAGGGGAGAAGAAGGGGGGGGATGAAGAGACACTTTCCTTCACCTTCTTGTCCTCTGTTTTCCTGCGTATTCTACGCCATCTCGGCTCTATCTCTGTGCCTTGCTTCACCGCTCTTTTCTTTTCCGTTTGCCTACTTGAGCTCAATTATCCCTCCCATACAATCTCACCCTATGAGGCACGTTTATTAAGCCCTTGCTGTCTGTCTTCCTCCATCTCCACTTTATTCATCTTTAAGGTCAATGTGTCTGTGCATATACGTGTGTGTGTTTGTGTGTGACTTGTGTGTGTGTGTGTGTGTGTCGTTTGGGCAGGTCGCGGCATGAATGTCAACTCAACTGACGAGAACTTCACTGAGTCACTGCGCCGGATCGAGTGTGTACATGCAGCCGACGCGCTGATGTACACCGACGAGCGCTTGAAAACACTTCAGTGGACTATGCACGGTTGCGTAAGCAGACACAAAACCCCCTCATAAATGAGTGACAAATTCATTAACTATTGCAAACCTCTAGTGCTTTAGCGAGACCTGCGGCTGGTGTTCGTCTCCACGCCTCCTCTTTCTTTCAAGGCTTTTCCGCGGCTGTTGACGTGCGCGCTGGTACGCCGCGTCCCTGATAAACGAGGCTTTTTGCGCTTGTGTGTTTGTATTTGTGCCTCTGAGACATGGGACACCACTATTAATGTCACTTTCTTTGATGGACTCTCCAGTTGGTTACAGTTGGTACAATTCCTCTCCGTCGTCTGTTTTGAAATGCGGCGACAAAACACACGCGGGTGTTTCATTAGTCGAGACAGTCGGAGTTCTCCATTTTCTCAGTTTTACAAATCAGTTTGCACCTCGGGTTGGGGGTTTATTGGGAACACCTTTTAATATTAAACACTCAGAATAAAAAATAAAAAAAATAAAATTGTATGCAGCCCAAACACCACCATAGTTGAATTAGGCATGTGCCACAATGTCAACATAAACATTACAAAAAGGTAAACAAACTAATCTGCACCAGTGTTCCTTATAAAGCTCGGACTCTAGAGCTTGTCCTCCATTAGATTGTTTAAGAAAAATGTAAATTACAGGTCAAACCCATTTGAAACTTAACTACTAACTTCCCATTAATTTATATCTACTCCTCCTACTGCAAAACTGTCTGAAAGTGGAGCTCCGACAGGGGGTGGGGGTTGATTTAAAGGTGCCCTGTGGAGTTTTTCACCACGAGTGACATTATAAAGCAAAGTGGGTCCTTGCTACGTTTGGTTCCTTGCAGCCAATGGGTTCACAATCACTTAAGTGAGTAAACAAGATTGAGTGAGAAGACGTCAGAGTGAGAAGACGACTGCTGGGAAGTAAACATGTATACAAACAAAGCAGAGCGATGCTCAATGTATGAAGAAATGTTGTTTATGACTAAATTCCACAGCTCCTTAAAGCAGAAACACCATCGATGGAGGATTCATTACTTATAAATCGCAATTTTCTTTGACATTTGTGATTATAAACGGACCATTTCTGTTTTAGTGCTAGTGTTTGTAGCGGCCTAAAAAAAAAAGGCCTCATCACGACATCACCATTTTTAGAAAACCTGAAAGTAACAGCAAGCAAAGTGGCTGGTGATTGCAGCCCCAGACGAGAGCGTGTACTTTCACTTAAGTCAGTCTGAAAATGTAAGCTACTTTTCAAACCCAATAACAACCTGCAAGAAACATCAAGAATATATATATATATATATATATATATATATATACACATATATATATATATATATACATATACATACACATACACATACATACATACATATATATATACACATACATATATATATATATATATATATATATATATACTGTATATACACACGCACATACATATATATATATAAATGAACCTTGTACCTTTTTTATGAGACATAACAGAAAGTGTTTGCTAATCTGGGTCAAAGGTGACATTCATAGCTGTGTACAAACACGGCGAATCATAAAAGAGAAAGAAAACCTCCCGTGCTTCACACAGTAAGTGAACAACCACAAAAACAAGACCGAGGCGAGCGGCTCACAGGGCGAGACAGACTTTCAGTTATGACTTATTACTCGTGGGGGGGGGGGAGAGAGAAATAAACAATGAAATAATGAAGAGACGTGGTGAACGAACAGAAACCTGGCACACCTACCTACGGGCGACGCTTCTTTACAAGTCAGGCAACCGTGCATACAGGACCACACAACCACATATGTGTAGGCTCACAAAAGGGAAAAGCAATCAACAAGAGAAAGCATGCATATTTGTGTGTGTGTGTGTGTGTGTGTGTGTGTGTGTATGCAGCTGAGTGTGAGCCAGACTCCAGCTGGGAAGGGAAGCAATAGCAATTCCTACTGACCTGAAAACTACTAGTCTGCCAGCCACCTCAAAATGCAAAATGAGAATGTCAGCGAGCACAGGGGGGGCGATGAAAATGCAGAAGGTGAGATTAAGAAATACCCCACCGCAACTACGATTTGAAACAACACACACACACACACACACTCAACACCCAGGTGCAGTGAGGGATTACGGGACGAAACAGGCCTGCGCTGCCCTCCTTTGTACTGTCGGCCCCAAAGAAAAGAAAATACGAGATGGAAAGAAGATGGACAGACAGATAGAGGAGACGGGGATTGTGCGTGCTGCACACACACACACACACAAAAACAAAACGAGTGTGTGTGTTTAAGTGTTGAGAGCGACTCTGTATGGGTGTGTGTGTGTGAATGTGTGGGAGTGCGTCTCTCTTTTGCCTTTGTGACTCCTGGGGTTCCCCGCGGTCAAGAGCGGATTCTCTTTCTCTCTCTTGTGCCCTCTTTTTATACACTCATGCCCCCCCCCACTCCTCTTTTTTATACACTCTCTCCCCTTTCCCTCCCTCTCTTTTAGCCCGGGCGATGAATGGCCCCCTCACTCTGATGAGTGACTGATGAATAAAGTACTTCTTTGAAGTCAAGAGTCACGGCAAGACTGGTCAAGCATGAAGAGATGCAAGAAGAGAAAAGGGGGAAAAGAAAAATGGTCAGAAGGAGGCGGGCGGGCGGGCGGGGGGGCCGGGTTTGGTATATACAAAAAAAAAAAAAGGGGGGAAACGTCAAACAGCGAAGATCCATAAAATCAGTGAGGGACGGAAGCAGATTGTGCGTGTGAGAGAGCACGGCCTGCATTTTTGCATGAGTGCCTCTGAGTATTTGCATTGTGGCGCCCAGCATGCAAAAGGCCAGCATCATGCAAGTGGGAAATAACCCAAGACCTGATGAGGAGTCATGTTTCTGGAACAAGCCTTCTGGACCGCACGCACTGCCCGGAGGTCTTTAGATTTTCATGGGCCTCAAACGCCGCTGCTTCCATTGCTGTTGGACACCGAAGCCGACAAACTGCTGATGGGATACACAATACCCATTACAGTGCTGCCCCGCTTTAATTACTTTTAGTTGTGTTCAGTGCAGTCACTGTGTTGGTTTTTTATGATTGTTTTCTTTTGGCCTTGGAGTTTTTTTTGGTTTTTTTTTGTTAACCAAACACATTTCAACCATTTTCAGTGAGGTACAAATATCTATTTTTTATAAAACTTTTATATAACTATCTAGTTCTTCACACGCAAGTGGCAAATGAACAGATTTGAGGGTGAAAGCGGGAGTCCTTGAGCTCCACTCCCTGCTCAGATGCAGTGGAAAAAAGGTGTGGCTACTTTGTTGTTGATAGCGCAAGCGTGCGACAACATGATAGCTCGTGTGCAGGGAACCATCTTAAAGTCAAAAACTTCAATACTTTTTATGAGGGAAACTCATTTGTGGAGATGCAGATTAGATAATACGGCAAGTCTCCACAGTCAAGAGCAGTCGATACCAGAGTGTGGGGCGGGGGAGATTCTCTGGACTTATCTTCAGTCGTTGTAAATATTAATCATAAAATGAGGCTGGGATTCATGGGACTGATGTAACCCAGTAAAAACAGTCAGAAACATCGTATGTATGACCGTTATCTTTAAAAAAAAAAAAGTGACTTTCCATATAAAAAATATTTAATTAACATCATGCACAGTTTTATACACTTCTAAGCCATCAAATCTAATCGTAAAATGCTTGAAATTATGGATGTACTGTGAGGTGGACAGTCGGAGCATTTGGTGGAGCCAAGGTCTAGAACCAGGGCAGCTGAGTTCCATGCTTTAAGAAATGTCTGTGTAAGTCATAGGTCTCCAAAAGTGATTGAATCAGTAGCGACTGGACTTCCTGAAGTTGTCTCACCTCTCCTTCGAGAGGCTTTCGAGAGGCCTCTTCACTTCTACTGGAGCAATGGAGGAGCCTCTTGGACGACATTTGAAAACATCCTTAAGAAATCTACAAGTCCGGTTGCTACGCATTAAAATCACTTTGTGGAGTAGTTAAAGGAATCTTAAATCAATCAGTCAAACAAACATACACTAACTGGAGGAAAGGTTGTCTGGGCACAGCATGCACGACTTGCACAATGAGACGTTGACTTACTGAAATCTCAGTATTTAGTGCTCCAAGGTTCCTTTGGCCACGGGGGGAACATTTGTTTGGGACTTTTAAAGCTCCCACCAACAATTTCTTGGTTTTCAAAGAATGACAAAAGCGTGTCTGCCCGTTCGCTGTGGGAGAATAGGTAGTTTAGATGACGGCAGTGTGACAGACAGCCATTCAGAAAGCTGCTTGATTGTCACTGTTTTGGCTCGATTTGTCCTTCCTATGTAATTAGAGAGGGAGACACTCAGCCAAGTCAAATTCTGACAGGCAAAAAACCAATGACAACTGTAAACGATTCAAATAGCTCAGACTGTTATTATAGCCGGTGTGGAGGCTGGTGCCTACTGATTATCCACCACAGACACATTATATCAGCACTTGAGGGGGTAGAGTTTGAATCACGTTCATCTCGTCTTACATCGCAGAACAAATAGAGGCATCGGCGAGCCAACACTGTGGCTCTGGATTCATTGTCTGGGTTTGAGGTATAATGGCGAATGAATGGCATCCCCATTTGAATCCTCAGGGTACGAGTCCAGTGAAGGAGGAGGAGTTTGGTACCTTGCAGAGCGAAATGCAAAAAACCTGAAAACAGATGTTCATATTTAGTTGTGAATTTATTAAAAAAAAAAAAACCTCCTGCCTCGGGTCTGAAAGGCATCGGCCGTTGATGAGTGAGTACGACTAACCCTTTCCTCTCATGTATGTAATAAAACATGAAGACACAGGCCTTTTACATTTGAGACACATCTACTCCTGGAAATATTCAAGCCTCAGAGGGACTGGGGTTTCCCTTCCTTTTAAACTCTTGCTTGTTAAGACGACCCAAGGCAAAATCTTAAAATATTGATACATTTTGGGTTCTTTTTTCATGTACTAATCCGCCAAAATGCCACAACAGGGAACTCTGCATGTGCCACAGCTTCTGAAAGTATAACACGAATGGGCTACAAGACTATTTCTTAAACTAGATGTTTTTTGAGAGGAGTCAAATAACTGGGCAGGTATGCGAACATCCACAATCTTGTATTCCTTTTGTAATTTAATCTACAAAAAGGAAGCTCTCTCACTCTATATATATATATATATATAAACATATATGGCATCTCCATTATAAAGGTCTCCAGGGTGAGAAAGAGAGAGCACAACTCTCCTCCTGTGTTTATCTCGATTTCACATCAGATCAGATCACTGGCAGATAAAAGCACTTCCTGACACATCACTTCCTCTCTCTGGAGGAAGCCGACACGCGCTGGGAACCCAAAACAACACTGTGCCGGCGGAGAGGATGAAGGGGTGAAACTTTTTTTTTTTTTTTTGACAGGGCATCAGAGAGGGCTCTGCTTCCAGATTAGAGGACGGGATACGAATTGGGGGAAAACAGCGGTAGAAGGTGGGGGAAAAAAAAAAGGGAGGTGAAACCTAAATACTCGTGGCCCAGATCCACATGCAGGATAAAGAGGAGGAAGAGGAGAAGGCAGAGCTGCGAGAAACAAAGAGGTGAAGGGAGACTAAGAATAGTTAAACTGGATTAGCTTTGACACTGACCTTTATTCAGCAGGGCGACACTGCTTCAATCTCCCATTTGCTTTTTACAGCAGTTACAGTCGAGGCCTGACCTACTTTTGACGCCACAATTATCTGTGCAGAAAGGTGACTTATTGATTTAACTACTCATAAAAGAATTAGTGTGTATAAACAGAACGTGGAGGCCGCATTCTCAAGCCCGCACTGTTTATGTCGAGTTAAAGATGCCTGCGTAATGTAGAGTGAACAGCTGTGAAGGAAGACTCTGTCCCATAGAGAGAGAAATACCTTCAAAATCACCATGACATGACTAATGACAAAGAAAAAAAACACCCATTAAATCGTACACAGTCTTACATAACAGAATCCCATATGAATCACTTTATATAATGGGTGAGATAAAGGACGAAGAAAAAGATCTGATATGATTTCAGTGTATGACAAATGTGAATTCCCGCACGTCCACGGCACTAATTCTGGGGAAAAGCGTCACTCTTTGACAAAAGGAGCCGAGAGCACTGACAGGCCGGGAAAACACGACGCGTCCAGACATGTCCGTGATGCAAGAGGAGATGAAACCGTGTTTCTGACAGTGATGAATACGACAAAAATGCTCACAGAGGACGAGGTCGAATGTGAGAAGTATTACGCGTGTGGAAAAAAACTCAAGTATGTAAAAAAAAATCACAATTATAATCAATTATAATCAATTTAATGCTTTTATCAACATAGAAAAGTGGATCGGCTTGCTTTGTGCAAATGTTTGGTTTTTTTTATTGACACAATGCCTCTGTCACGCTGCATATTTTGAGTTATTCCTCTTATAGTGAGAGCCGCACAATAATAAGAGGGTGTGTATCAGCCTGCTGTGCTGTGAATGAAGTGCCTGTGAATTAAGAGTCCCGGGGTTTAATGTGTTGTTGCCGTAATGAGCTAATCCGAGCTAAAGGAGCTAGCGGTCTTCGGTGGTCTCCTTACTACGGTTCAAGGTCTGCCAGCTTGGTTGGTAACACTGCATACATCATTACTTGGATGTGGGGAGTGCGTCGAGAAATGATCCAGGCTGCGTTGGATACGGAGAGCCCGCTTGGAGGCGGAGAAGCGTACAGCGCTCGCCATCCACTCAAAACGGAACGTTAGCCTACTACTCTCTGGCCGGCTCGCAAGCCCAAACAAGTGTGTGCAACGTGCCTGTTGTTTTGTCTCCGGTCTACATAGATCCAGATCCAGTGTGGTGTTGTAGTTTTTCTAACGTTACTAGTTGTTACAACAGCATGTGAAAAATATTACGAAGTTTGCTAGGCCAAAAAGAACGTTAATCTTGCACTAAAAAGATTGACGCCGTTAAAATGGGTTTGCGCTAACGCCGTTAGTAACGCGTTAAACTGACAGCACTACACCAAATATGATCAATTTAACCTCTCCTGAAGCGGACGGTCGACCCAGCTAAAGGTGACGAGTAAATACTAACGGTAAACATTTAGAAGAACTGAAATCTTATCGAAAATCTGCTGTGTCCATAACATTTTAGATCACACGCACGTCAAATTACCGCACAGACCTGTGAACACCGATCACACGAACCACACGGTAACATGCAAGCCCTGCTTGGATGCACAAAAGAAAGGCAGAAGACACACACATACGCACGCACACACACACATACACACACAAACACATGTGCCGCTTCAACAACGAGAAACTGGGGGGGGGGGGGATTGTTGTGAGACAGCTCTGCCCTTGAGTGGAGCAGACAGACCGAGTGTAGCAGAACGAGGAATCTCTCGCTTTTCTCTTTCACTCCGTCTTTAAATGAATGGCATCAGCACTTAAGCTCCTCTGATGACACACACACACACACAAAAAGACACTGAGGTCCTGAGATGACGTTCAGAAAAATGCAGAGTCGTGATGGGAAAAAGACACGCCAAGGCGTGGAAAGGATGCCAACACAACGCTATCATTCATTCCCTTTTTGAGATTGAATGATAGCGAAAGTTAACCCACTGAGTCTGTGTGTGTGTGTGTGTGTGTGTGCGTCTAAAGAGGAGACAGTCACAATTAGTTAAAACCCCGCCCCCAAATTCACAGAGGCAGTGCTGGATTTGCATTTTTCCCACAATTCAATTAACACGCTTGTCAGCCTCCTCTTTCCGTTCACATGCCTCCTTTGGCCATCTCTCACTCACACACACAAACACAAAAACACACACACACACACACACACACACACAAATACTCTCTCCCACAGATGCACATCAGCCTGAATTTATTCATAAACACGCGCGCAGCAGCAAATGGACGCGTTCATTTGTTTGTTTACACGGAAAGGAGTGGTGCTCGAGCTGAGGGATGCGGAGAAGCTCCGGGGTCACTTCCTGTCTGGACTTGTCACATCCACGGGACACGAGAAGACAGAGCTCTCTAATGGACGCGCAGAGACGTCCTCGGGGACGTGCCTCTCGTCTGTCCTTCTCCATCTCCAGAGAGGAGTGGTAGCCGTCAAACCATAGGGCACCACGGGGTGTGGGTGTAAAAAGAGAGACGGAGACTCGGGGTCGATATGTGCCAGGAGATGAGGCCAACTCCGATTTAGAAACCCAGACCTCGGAAGAGGGACAGACTGCACTGACATTGCTGCGGGGGCCGGCTAATGACTCCAGCTCACTGCCCGTCTGATTAATAGCCTGTAATCCCATTCTCATTCTAGCATTCCACAGCACCGCTCATTATTAACCACGACAGAAACGTCCACTAATCAGTCAGTGCCTTTTAGCTAGCATGGCTAATGCTAGGCTAGGCTAATTCAATAGGCAGTAATCCAGTTGGTGGTGGAGCTGCTGCTGCGGCGGCGGCGGCGGCGTAACACTCCTCATTACCAGCCATAGAAATGCCTGCTAATCATTCCCCGCATGCTTATTTGTCCACGGGGCCACGGAATCACATCACTGGAGGTGGCGGGTGACATTTGACAGTTGGAAGCTGTGCATGGACGAGACGGCACGACGCGCAAAGCCGCGCGGCCAGAATAATAATGAAGAGACACATCACTGTGGCTCTTCACTGCTACTTTCTCTCCCGTATCTCCTGCCATCTTCGGTGCTCGTACAGCCCGGAGAAACCTCTGCTCTGTGTCAGCGTCATTCAGCTTTTATCAATCATTGAAAAACCCCTCGCTAATCCATAGCGGCTAATCAATAATGAAGGCTTGCAGGCAGAGCAAAGATAACCCTTCGCAAAGGCAACACCCCGACGGAGACAGCCACCAGCGGTCAGGCGGATTCCTCTCCGTGTTCTGTCTTTAAAGTGCACCGAAGTGAAACAGCCGGGGCAAATCAATGGTGGCATCAGCCTTAACTCAACTTGACGCACTGGTTTGTATTCTGGACAGTTTCGGTTTAGCGTCGATGCTGTCACTGTGAACCGCCAGCCAAACAGACGAGTCCGCGGGCTGGAAGCAACAGTTTTGGCTTTAATAAGGCCCTTTCTTTCTTTTTTTTTTGAAATCCTTGATCAACCAAAGCCAAACAGTCATCTGCTAACAAACTGGCTTCACATGGTGGAGTCACAAACAAAGCACTGCGTACAGTATGTGTGTGTGTGTGTGTAAATCACGGGGGCCCCAACAAAGGTTTCCACATATCCTCATGATTCTTTCAAACCGGGAATTTTGGAGCTGGGTTTTTTTACGTCACTGAGACCTGAGGCTGAACCTCGGCTGAACTCTCGTCATGGAGAGGGAGCAGCAGTGTAGGTAAGAGAGGCCTGTCAACACTTGCCTCGAGTTATTGAAGAAGGAAAAAAAACGCATAGGGGTCTTATCTCGGCCTTTTATGTGCGACGATTGTGTGCGAGTCCACCGTCCTTTCACTACGGCGTGTGTAAAAACATGAAGAGCCACAAACTCCACTGCTTACTCAGCTGTCAGCGCGCTGAATCTAGTGTTGAATCGGAGGCTATAATTAGTGGTGGGATATCTTTCGAGTGAGTAATACACCATTGTAGAAATAATTATCGTGCTATTTATAGGACTGGGCTCGAAAAACAACATTAAAGCGGGGCCTCTCGGGCAACAGAAGCATACGTGTTAAGTGTCGCATGCGAGGTGAGATTTAGCTGAAAATGCTCTGTGAGCCAACAACAGGGTCATAATGAAAGCTTCAGAGAGCCATGAGATGATGGACACGAGTGTGGAAAAGAGAGTGCTTTTAAACTTAAACTTACTGGGTAATTTCGCCTATTCAGTCCTCGCGAAAGTATAAAACACAATAAGCCACTAGAACATAATGGCTGCACTTACAGGCAGCTCAATATGTCCAATAACAATATCACAGTGTCCACAGTGTTGAGTGTCTACTGATAATGATGCCGATCCCGTACCAGTCCTTGAACACTCGCGCCAATTATTTTTTGCTTCTTTTATCCTTTTCTGTTTTTCAAAATACATAAATAGATCCAGTTATTTGGACCAGTATCAGTACTTGGGAGTTAAAAAGATGGTAAATAAAGGGCTACGGGTTTAGAGTTTAACATCTCTAAATAAAAAAGGTTTATAATGAGTAACCTGTGGCCACATAGAGGATAATTAATAATTAAACGATGTCACTGATTCATTTTATGCCAGTCGAAAGGCAAATGAATCTATTTACGTGACGCAAACACATGCTGCTTCCTTGTACACCAAGGATACAGGTGTTACAAGTGTTAAGCCACGCCTGATAATCTCAGCTCAAACCTACTTTCCAGTCAGAGAAGCGGGCTTGTGCCGTAAGCAACGGCAATTTGAGCCCAGTAAACAGGGCAGGGAATAAGTGGCTGGAGGGGGGATGTGGGAATGCTCGCCGGGAATGTTGGAACGCGGCGCGGGGCCGCACTCGCAGGATGAGCGGACGTAACCGGCTTTGGTGCGCCTGGCCGCAAGCGCTTAAACCCGGTTAATCTGATTGGATTAACACCGACCTGCCTGGCTACACATGAGCGCGCACACATGCACTTTATGTGGACACGGACACATTCGCACACACACACACACAAACACACTTTTTTGTGCTATATGCCAATCAGGCGAGGCTGCCTCTGCAGCTTCCTGGAGTTCATCTGGTTTCTGTTGGCTGACTGGCTGATGGCACCATGCTGAGCTACCACACACACACACACACAGAACCATCGTAGAAGGCAGTGATTTGTGCTGAGAATTTGAAACAGACCTATTGAAAGAAGAGCAATGCCAAGTGCCTGACAACCGTATTAATTGACCAGCCCCCTCAATGAAACTAAACGTTTTCACCCCCCCTCCCATCTTTTATCTTTTTCAATCATTCCCTGACGACTCGCCTCTTGTCCCACACTCATCCCGTCATCTTCCTCATATTGCTCTTCAACTCCTCTGCCACCACCCCTGCCTCTTTCCTCCCCCCCCCCCCCCCCCCCCCCCCAGTCATCCTCCTTCCCCCTCATACTCATACATGTAATCATTCATTAGAATCAAGGCAGTTGTCCATTAGGCAAAGCGGCCATTTTGGAAATTGCAGCAAATCTTCCATGAAAAGACATTTCCTCTAATGCGGTCGTCACACTCGGCGGTGAAGGGAGCGAGAGAGAGAGAGAGAGGGGTGAAAGTGAGGGAGAGAGACGGATAGATAGAGCCCCCGGCCATGGAGCCACCGTGTGGAAAGCTAGCTGCTATTTGATTAGACAGTGACACCATCAAGGAGGCAAGGACACAGGAAAGGATGGAAGGAGAGGGCGGGAAAGAGGGAGAGAAAAATCTTGAGAGAGGACTGAGATAGCGAGCAGTAAAATTAGCCACATCACTTTGCTTACCAAGATGCTCTATGACATGACATAGGATTAACACACACACACACACACACACACACACACACACCAGATGGTATTCTCATCTGAGTGTGAGGCTCTAATTTGAGCAAAGTGATAGGAACCTCCTTAACCAATTAGAAGCCCCATTTCAAGGCCTTACATTAGATTGTGTGTTTGTTTTACACACTCATTAGTGCACGCGTGTGTGTGTGTTCGACAAGTGTGTGTGTCAGTGTGTCCCCGGGGATCAGCGACGAACAGTAAAACTGATATGAAAGGTGAGAAATGACAAATCCAGTCCCGAGCGTCGCCGACTGCAGACTCCAACTTCCTCTCTCCCACGGTGCCACTGTTGGTCTCCATCTCATCTCTCCACCAATCAAAGCCAGACCTGTCTCTCCTATTGCTAAGCATTCATCTTGCTGCCGCTCGCTCCCACTTAATGCGCCCTTCCTCTAAAGCGGACACATTTGTCTCCAGACCAAACTGAGCTTAATCCATTGTAGCATTCTCCCCCCCCCCCCCCCCCACTCTCACGCAGCTTCCCCCAGTGTCTCAAAAAAAAGCATTTTTAATGCTCCCATTTTCAAAAACACAAATTATAATGATACTGACTCTGTAAAGTTACAGTACCGATACAAAACAGTTCAATCAGCCTTTTAGTCAATGAGAAATGATTTTTACAACCTCACTAATATCAGAGAGGCCGTTTCTCGCTGATTTAAAGGGTAACGGACACACTTCGAAGTTCTCAAATGGAGTTTTTAGGTGTTCTATGTTTGAAAACTGGCAATGCGAGCCTTCTTTAATGTTCCTTTTCTTCCTAGGACATGTTTATCACTCATAAAAGGACTTATATAACCAATGTTTCTCCTAAAGAAAGCGATCTTCAGGGATAAATGAACAATAACCAAGATACAAGGGCAGTACAAGTGTTGGTGATGATAAATAGAAATAGAATACGCATGTTTATTGGTTTTCATAATCAAATTAAAACATAATGTCAACTGTATTTTGTGCAGCGCTGATCAATTCATGAATAGATTTGCTTTTTGCTTTTCAGTATGTGGCTGATAAATGTGATTTTTTTTGCAGCATTTGTGTCAAATGACAGTTGGACGAGAGATGAGCCGTAGATAGAGATAGATGCTGGATCTCTGCACTATGACGACTGCTGCTGCTGCTGCTGCTGCTGCGTGGTCAGTGATTTCTAGTTAGGCTGCGTCGTCTTTTTCTTTACCTTGTTTAAAAAAGACACAACTCCAAAACCACTCTGCCCTGCTATGTGGGCAGGTATGTGGCGTGTCAGCTTCTGCGGCAACACGACTGTTTGTCTCCACCGGACTGACAGTACGCACGGCCCCCGACTTGAAAGCAAGACACACACACACACACACACACACACACAGACACACAACGCAGTGCCAAGAAATCCCGGGCCTCGCCACAGCTCTGTAAACACAGATGATCTTTTTCACACTTGCTCCGGCCTCCTCACCACACTGCTACTGCCCTCAAGACAAATGTCCCTGAACAAGCACTGCCACACTGACACAAGGGAGCCAAACAAAGAGGGACCCATGGACTTAAAACACACTCACACAGAAGCACACGCAGAGAGAGAGAGAGAGAGAGAGAGGAAAAAAAGAAGAAGAGAAACAAAAATAGGAAGATTAACAGAGAGTGTGTTTGCAGTTTCTCTTCAGAGTTCATAGCTGCAGCGATTCACTCCTCCTCCCTGAGGAAGTGGAGCTGTGTGTGTGTGTAATATGGAGCAGCTTTGTTTTTCTTCAGGGTGCCATTAAGCTTATAGTCCCTTGTTTCTTCTGTCAGGAGTGATAGGATAGTTGATTATACCAGGGGCGAGATCCTCTCTGTGCTGCGCTCACACTCGCACATACAGGAGTAGGACTCTCTCTTCTCCTCTGCCTCCCTGTCTCTCTCTTTCTCTTTCTGTTCCTGCGGCTTCTTCAGGTGCACACAAACACAGACACTCTTGTACATACACACTCTCCCTCTCACACACACATTAAGGCTTTTGAAAAAGTGCTCACAGAGTGATGAAAGACCGTTTATCCTGCAACCACTGTGATATCTCAGCACCATGCAGAATGGCCGGACGCGTTATCACCTCTGACCGGGGGGGAGAGCGCGGGAGTCGGGACTGACGCCAGCAGCAAATACCAGGGCTTGTGTGTGTGTATGATTGTGTGTCCCAGCGGTAATAATCACCCGGATTAGAGCGGAGCCAAACCCCCGCGGGGTCCCTCCACCTTCCCCCCCCCCCTACCAACCGAGCCCCTGCCCTGCCCAGCCTGCAGCTCTGATCCCCACTTTAAGCAGCCATGGGAAGAAGAGCAGCCGGCCTGACATCTCCACCACGCCTGCCTGCCTGCCTGCCAGACAGATACAGACAGACAGACAGACAGACAGACAAATGCTCCTTTCTTCAAAACCCCTCATATCTCTAACCCTCTTTTTTTGTCCTATTGATCATCCACAGCCAAAATTAAATATCGAGCCAGCTCAGACAAGACAAAGACTCTGCCCCGCTCAACAAGCGCACGCGTTAACCACAAGGGTGCAGTGAAATGGAAGTTGATACAGCTGTCAATATGTCTGGGTGAGGGATGCAATATGTTGGCAACAACAATGAGGAGGCATGGAGAGGTTATAACTTAATAAGAATGTGTGTCGCGTCTCGAAAAAACCCAGCAGTCAACGTGAGGGATCATCACTGCGTGAAAGTGTTTTTCCTGGATGCACCGCGCTGCCTGATATGTATTCTAGCAAATCTCCCTATGTGATTCAGTGTGGGGGGGGGCACCCCGATACTGGCACCCATCAACAGTTGTCAGAGACGCCACGGAGTTCCTGTGACAGACAGCACACCACTGAATTGTCAATCAACGTCTTGTCTCTGTATCCCTCCACACACACACACACACACACACACAATTCCGCCTCGTCTTCTTCTTCTCATAACGACAACAAAGACGACCCACAGGACGAGACAAACCTCACAACCCGAACAATAACGAGGTGAATAATGTGGGATTGGAGAGAGCAGACTGTGTTTGAAGTATTCACTTATGGGATTATTACACCATTAACGATCCTCTGATTTAAAGTGGACTAAAAATGGCAATGATTCGATTAGAGCTGCAACAAAATGAAACTATAATCTATTCATCTGTCCATTCAGTTGTTGTTTGGTCAATAAGATGTCAGAAAATATTTGTTCAAACAGCATAAAAAATAGTGAAAATAGTCAGTTGGTGACCAACATTGAAGCTCTGAATTCAACGATTATATATCTTGCAAATGACCTGTCTTTCATAGCGACATAACAAGAGGTTTTAGCCCAGATTTGCGGAAATGTTTCTGCCCAGAAAGAAGTTTGACAGGCACAATTAAGTGGTTTCTTCATCTGTCACTCAGGAGCAAAAAGAAAAATCAACCTTTAATAAATATCTGACATTTTGCATGGAATTGATCAATATTTACCACCTGATTAAACCTAATATGACTGCCTCTGGAGGGGAATGATGTAATGAATAATGCAACAACAAGTAGGTGTGTCAAAGCAGATAAGACCCATAACTTGATAACTGTATGTTTATTGATATGTATTCAGTGTTTAAAACAGTGTTTCTTTTATTTGGTGCCATTTTGTGTTTTTAACTACAGTCACATCTTTCTGGGTTTGTTTTAGTACATCTATCATATCATATCATATCATCTATCTTCCTCCATTGGCAATACAGCAACAGTTCAATATACTGTATATATATATAGATAGATAGATAATAAAAACTCTGTGAGGTTTCTGTCCATGTGAACTTGAAACTATGGCTTTGGGGGGGATATCCAAGTGTGATTTTGCTATCAAAACATGAATTTCTCTATATTCTATGGCCATGATGAGACCTAAAAGATGTGAACTTATTCCAACATGTATGTTAATGTGCATAGAAGATAGATTCATTTAGAATGACAATGACTTATCGTCATATTTTTCATTGATATGTAGCAATAAATTAGAAAGATTTGAAAGGTTTTAGTCTGTCCACAAACAAAACACATTTTTTTTAAATTCCTGCTGCACTGCAGAATTTCTTGTGTGCTTGGATTTGGATTTTGCACTCGTGCATTGCGATATCGATTAATCGTGCAGCCCTCATGATCGAAAAAGCTCCAGTTGTAAAGTTGCAGCACTTTAAAGGTCAGAGGGGAGCTGGTTCATCGACCACGGGTTTTTAAACTTCAACCTCACGCTTCTGTGTCTGACACAAAAGCCCAAAACCAAACAAAGTGCGAGCTCTTACCTTAGGTTTTTCTGCTTGCTCTCCTTCTTGTTGAGGACCCCCGGAACACAGTTGGTCAGCTCGGTCCAGTCGGCGTGCAAGCCGCAGCTCCAGCCCGTGGAGAACCGGGAGAAGAGCCAGGTCTCTTTGCGGTTGGGCCGGTAGCAGGTACACTTCTTCTGGCCCGGTCTGCAATCGCACGGAACCTCCAGGCGAACATTCTGGACCAGGTGCCTGCCGAAGGTAGTCCCGCCGGTCTTCTGGATGTGCAAAAACACGATCACGTCCTCTCCTTTGATTTGGAAATCGATCGTCCTCTCCAGGTCCCTGACGGGGAAGAAGTATTTCTTAACGTAATGGGGGTCCGGAGTGGGGAAGATGTCCCCCTCGTCCTCCTCCGCGAAGTAACCGTGCGGGGAGCCGAAATTGATCACCCCGGGGGCCACGTACTGATAGAGAATCAGCATGAAACACACGGATCCGACGACGATCAACAAGAATTTGCTGCTCCTCTCGACCATGTTCCTTCCAAGTGCGGTCCCCACAGTACGCTACCATTTCCCAGTCAAGCCCATAACAGGCAGCGGGGCGCTCGGCTTCTTCATACTCGCTCTCTCCCCCTTCTCCTCCGCCGCCAGGAAGCTCTCGTTTTCGGGGCTCAAGAGTGTCTCGCTCCGCTTCGAGGCGACCGGCGAAGTTGGCTCATCGTTCAACACCGCGAAACACTCATTGTTAGACGACACCGTTCTCCTTGCTCTCTGCCGAGTCTCCTCCGCTCACTTTACTTTGGTTTGTGCTCCTCACAACACACACACACCGCACTCACTCACTCACTCACTCACTCGCTCTCTGCGTCTCCATGGAGCCGTGTACCCCGGATGAAGCGTGGAGCGAAGACGTACCTTTTCAACCTCTCTCTCTCTCTCTCTCTCTCTCTCTTTCTCTCTCTCCCTCGCTCTCTCTCTCCCTCACTCGCTCGCTCGCTCTCTCCCTCGCTCTCCCTCACTCGCTCACTCGCTCGCTCGCTCTCTCCCTCGCTCTCTCTCTCTCTCCCTCACTCGCTCGCTCGCTCTCTCTCTCGCGCGCGCTCTCTCTCTCTCTCTCTGAAAACACTGTGAAAGGGAGAGTCTGTTTAATTTATTGGTTCACACGTAACGACCGCGTCACCCGCCAGCAGCCAATAGCAAGTGGTCAATAGATAGATAGATAGATAGATAGATAGATAGATAGATAGACAGACAGACAGACAGACAGACAGATCGATGATAGATAAAAGGAAGGAAGTTAAGTAGGTAGGTAGGTAGGTAGTAAGGACAGAAGGTTGGTAGATGGATGGAATGATGATGGATATAAGGTAGGAAGGAAGGTAGGTAGGTAGGTAGGTAGGTAGGTAGGCCGGAAGGTAGGAAGGAAGGAAGGAAGGAACAAACAAAGTTTGAGAAACACAGGTCCTCCAGAGATGGTCTGGAGGACCTGTGTGTGTGTGTGTGTGTGTGTGTGAACGCAAGTTCTCTGGAAATCCTTCTGCATCATATTCCACATGAGAACAGCAAACTCCAGACCCATCTACCCATCTCTCTGGAAATCATCCAGACGTCATGTTTGAGCACAAAACATGAATATGGATTTCCCTTCCTGGCGATCAATACGGTTGTCTGAATCTGAATCTGAAACTCACTTTAACGCGTCAGGAAATCATTTGATAAAGCGCAACAGTACGCTACCCCGCATGTATCTAACTGGAGTCCTTTAGTTTGCCTCCAAAGATTCATTTACAGGCTAAAAAACCCCAAACCTATGAAAAAGTGCATTAAACACAACGCACTGTTCTGTACCAGGCAGAGATGGATTACCACGCTGGCCCAGACTGTAGCCCACAGGGCTCCAGATTGTCTGTGTAGGTTTTTACTTTGTACTAACTTGATTATTTATGAATGTGTTTGGTAATATCAACCACTAAACACGACAAAAAGGAAATGATAGGGCTCTCAGAGGGACTAAACTGCTCTGTGCTATTTACGGCAAACTAAAAGTATGCTTTTTTTTTCACCCATCACTTCAGCACTAACAAGTCTCTTGAAATGAATCATCATTTATAGACGCTAAAAAAAGAGAAAGCATTAATGTAACATCAAAATCTAACGCTCCCGCGCTCGTAAAGTGGTCGAATTCATGGCTGATTCATAGGGTTAATTATATAAGTGGTCAAAGTGAGCGATTCTGTCCCAACACTAATGTCGGTTTAATCTCTTAAGTAATGGGCAGGTCAGCAGTGTGCATGAATTCCAATTACATATCTTATTAAATCATTAAAAAAAGAAAAGAAAGGGAAATTACTTTTACTAAAAGCCATTTCTTTAAAAAATGTCTGTTGTAAGTTTTGTGAAATATGTGAAATATTGATTTTGGAGGGAAATCTACAACCAAGAGCCATTTTATTAGGCACACAGGACGTCTAATAAACAGGTGGTTATTTGAGTTATTATTGCCTTTCTGAGATGTTTTTTTTCTCGAGGAAATCCCAGTGGATCAACAGTTTGAAATACTTAGACCAACCATGCCTTGTTGAAAGTCTCTTAAATGACCTTTGACCCCCACGACGATGCTCAGTTTGAACTGGTTGAACTGGACAGGTCAGCTGATGTCATGTGACTGGCTGAATACATATCTGCGTCAAAAGGTGAAATACAAATAAAGAAACAGTGTGATGTAAAGTGTGGTATTTCACTATAAAATCTTGATATTTTATCTCTTATTTACACAAAACAAGCTTAGGTTTCTGTATAAACATATAAATACCTATAAAATGTTATTATTTTAGATATCTTGGATTCATTTTACCTATATTGTCTATTACAATATTGTCCCTTTATTCCATTTTTAATGTATCTATCATGATTGTATTTGTACCTATTTTAACACTTTCAGTCATCTTATGTTATGCTGTTAAGGTTTTCTTTTCTTTTTCTTTTTTATGAATAAATCTGCCTTGAATTAAACGGTGAATAAAGTATTGTATTTAGTGCAGCTTTACTGCAGCTTCCTCGTTCCCATCACAGGCCAATTACACTTAAAATCTCCCACCGAGTCAATTAGGAGAACACCTCAAGTTGTCCGACAACCATCAGACCAACCAGTACCTGTGGTTCACGCTGCCTCTCGCGTGGCCACCGCTAGTGGTCAGCACTGAGTCCTGCTGCTCTTCGCCTCTTAATTCAGCCCCAAACGACGTGTCAGGGATGTTTACGTGATTCCCACGGGCGATTACAGTGGAACATGTTTTGACTAATCACATCCACGAGTGGAGAACAGAGGCGTGTTTCCACACACACACACACACACGTCTCCACCAGCAGCTGACTGTGTGGTTTTTCTCCCCCCTCTCACTGTTTTTTTATCTCCCTCTCTCTCTCTCTCTCCAGAGGTTTACATGCAGTTTCGCAGGCCTGTATTCACTGCTGCTGCTGCTGCTGGTGGTGGTTGTTGTGGTAATAGAGGCAGAGTCACGTGACCAGGCCCTGATTCACACATGTTCCTTAAATGAAGCTTTAATCACTAAGATCAGGCTCAATCTGAGGCCTCGGGGGTGTGAAAGCAGCAGCAGTGGAGTTGTGGCCGATGGTAAATGAGAGAGTTGTGTTTTCCCTCAGTGGTTTTGGGACGACGATGATGATGATGATGATGATGGGATGTGTGTTAAGTCAGGCTGGAGTCACCTGTGTGACTCTGTGCTCTCACAGTGTCCATGATTTCCCAGCAGGATGTGGATCTATGAAGATCCTCCTCCTCCTCCTCCTCCTCAAACCTGTCATAACTTATAATTTGAAATATTATGTCAGGCGGCCGTCACTTGTGTCAGGAGCCCAGCAACTCTTTCTGCAACGTCCTGCACATTCTTGTGCTTTAACCCTATGGAATTAGATTTGTGTCAATATTTCCAAACAACACTTTTTAAGAAGCAAAAAAAACTTCAAAAACTTCAAAAATATTGTATTCTATTGTTTGAAAATACACTTGTTCTTTGCGCTCCCTGATTTGTTCTTTGCGTAGTGGTTTTTTGTTTGTGGGCGGGCCTTAGAAAGCTGCCTGCTGATTGGCTACTGAGTTTTGAAGCGACAGCTCAACAGACCAGAGTCGCTGTCCGTGTGGAACTCGTTCTCTGGCGACATTCAACAAAAATAATTGTGGATATGTAACGTTTATAATCTGACAAACGTTAGATTAACTTCTGCACAATTATTGCTACTTTATATCATGACTAAAAACGTGATAGAAAATGAATCATAACTTTGACTCAACAACACATTTTTTAAAGCCTGAATATGTGACCTGTGAACACCCCGCCCCAGGATGTCCATATAAGGAGTTGTGTATTATTCCCACGGCAAATTGACCATGGGTGCACCTGTGGCACAGATCCGTGCGTGCGTGATCACTAACGTTTAAAATAAGTTAAAGGCTTAGGTGTTAAAGGGTTAACCTCATCTCCTCTGAGCTCACCACAGCCGTACACGCGTGTGTGAGTGTGTGTGTGTGTGTGTGTGGACGTGATGTCATCATTTCACAGGAATTAATTGCATTTGTGTGGAAAAACCAAACCGTCTGGGTCTTGGACCGACTCGGCCTTCGCTTCCCGAGATTACACAAGCATGACGGGGGGGACGCCGCCATGTGCGAGCCAGCCGTCTTTTTGAATAATTCACAATTCTTATTTACATGTTTTTTAACTTACACCGAAGCAGCGTCCGCGCGCGTCACACTGCTGATCGTGACTTCCGCGTCGCCCCTGGCGTCACCAAGCTTCTATTAAAGACTGGGGCTGGGAGAGAAAGTGACTGCGAATATTAATACTGTGTGTTAACTTCTGTGTGTGTGTGTGTGTGTGTTGTTGCTCTAACCCTGTGCACAGTGTCATTATGAGCAGCGTTACTTAAAGAAGATGGATGTCACAGAGTGTGTTGCCCTCTGGCTTGGGTATAGAGAGATATGACAGTCTGTTTATCATCAAAACCACTTTTTTTTCCCGCTGCCTCTCGCATAATGATCCTGTTTAGATGGATCTTTCCCTCCTGTTTCCAGAAGCTCTGAGCTGTGTATAATGTCCTGCCTCAGTGTCTCTCACACACACACACACACACACACACACAAGTTTTTGTTTCTTTTTACACATTTTTGTTAATGAAGTTTGCCTTGGGATGAGCAAATAGTCGTCACATACAGTGTGTTTACAGGAAGAGACTCTACTGACACTCCCTCCCACACACACACACACACACATATGCAAATATTTACAAGTGAATGAGACCCAGAAAATGCCCTCAATTAAAATTTCCAGCGCATTAATACATTAATAAGTGGCCCGTGGATTAGAGCGGACTCTCGTGTTGACACAAGCGAAACGGGGCTCGTTTTATGAAGCTCCACTTAGATCACCATGTCCGTCACGCACACACACACACACACACACACACACACAAATGCTCAGACATGCCCCCGACAGTCTGTTTATGCTTTGTTTTTTTATTCAGCCAGCGGTCAGGACTGAATACCACACACACACACACACACACACACACAGAGAGAAAAACAAAATAATGCCAATAGGGTATTATAAGACACACAAAAGCACGAGTGTACACACACACACACACACACACAAAACCAATTGTCTCAAGTTAAATTCTTTAATGCCGCTGCATATCTCTCAAAAGAATTAGTCATCTGTTTTCATCACGCTCGCAAAAAGAAGCCCTGAAAGATGAGCTATTCCGTTCCAGACACAAATATTGTTTTTGGACGTGCCTATGGGGGGAAGTTGCATATACTGTAAAAAGAAAACAAAACTGGGCACCGCTGTGTTTCCTACATTCCACAGTCTGTTAGTGTTTGAGAGCGAGAGAGAGTTCACTCAGGAGGCTTGAGAGTGTGTGTGTGTGTGTGTGTGTCTGAGTCATTATCATCTGACGGCAAGCGCACGTGAGAATCTACGTGGCTCTACGTGAATAAACACACGTTAATGTGCTTCTTCCCCCCCCCCCCCGCCGCGTCCCGTCCCGTCTCGGAGAATAACTTCATATTTTATTCATATGTTTGGTTAATTATGTTCAAAATGGAAAAGTAATTGCCGCCCGGGTTGCGTCCGCGGTCGATGCAGACGGTGCTACGTTTATGCGAGAGGTGGACCGTGACATTGCAGACTCCCAGGTTTTAGGTTAATTACGTTACTTTTATTCAGGCTGCTTTTAAATAGAAATGAAAGTCCATTACATTCAACGCGGCGCCAAATGAGTTCCGACGAAGCTCCGTATTTCTCCATGCTGCACACAGGAAGTGATTAGAGAAAAGGAGGAAGCAACAGTTTGAAGGATTAAACGGCTAAAACAAGTCAGAGACAGAAGGAGGTGCCGGATCATCTATATGATCATCTATAGCTATATGTCACACAGTTTGGTTATCACTCAGAATTCCTCAGATGTTACGCACTGCAGCTTTAAAAAAAAAAATTAAAATAAAAGCAACTTAGAAGCTTCCTGTCTGTAGTTGTTCCTGTTTGGTGATTGTCATAAAGACGCAGCACTCGTACAGACACAAGTACTTCTAAGGTCAACGTCAAGTTTATTGATATATTACATTAAAAAAAAACTATCTGTGTTGCTCCCAAAATGCTGTACAAGTTTAAGTAAAGTCAAAAGAAATAAGGTAAAAAAAGAGTCAACAAAGAAAATAATGCTCATTAAAACATTATTAAATTGGTCACTACTGATTATTGTGCCGTAATAAACAGCGTGAGTGGAATTCTCAGTATTGTTTTGGATATGGAATAAATCACTATCAAATCACACAGTATCATGGACTGGGTATTTTTTCTATTATTATTATATTAAGGGATCAGTTTATGTTATGATACCACATTATACAAGTACAAAAGGAAAAAGGAAAAATACTTTTTTACCGTCAAATAACACATTTATCTCTGGAAACTATACATTTTATGGCTAAAGTGGACGTTTAAGTACAACAACCAAGTATCTGTACATCGGTACTTCCCTCCTCTGCTTTTACAGCCACAACAAGTATTTGTACGACAAGAACCAAGAGTGGATATTGTTAATTTTTATTCTCTAAATGAACGTTTTCCTGTTTCCTGTCATGTCCTGAACTAACGGAGCACATTAGCATGCTAACGTTGACGCTAACTAGCGCTAGAGTACATGTGCAGCTGATGGGAACTCACGGCATTAGCTGACATTTGAATTATAAGACAAATACATAAAGACATGTCGCCCGCAAATGTCAACCATCACGATTGTGCCAGCAAGGTAAAATCTTTAGGATTCACCCTCTGGGAACCATGACTGTGCCATTCATAAACGTCTGTAATGACCCGTGTAGATGTTCAAATGTTGACGGGATAACGGTGAGAATATCCCGCAGATACAAGTTTCATGGGGACGATGAAGGTGAAAATGTCACCGCAATCCATCCCAGGGACAGACCTGAAATAATATTCCTGATACTGGTGATAAAAATCCTAATCTATGTCTCTCCCACAACGGATTAGCTGTTGTTACATTTGAATATCAAACTGTAACTGTCCTTTTCATTTGCTGCATCAAAGACTGGAATTTATTTCAAAACCCCACAGAAACTGGATGATTTTATCTCTTTTAAAGGCCATTTAAGGTGATTTTTAATGGCACTTGTACATGTTTGACCACGATATGACACTGTTTTGTAAATAAGAAGTTGCTCTTGTAGTTTTGCCTGGTAACATAAAGGTTAAATAAAATTAAAATAAAGCAAAATAAGTGTGTGCACTGTGTTAAGTCACTCCACTGCCTACTTTAAAGGTAGTCACGGCACAAATGAAACACTGTGCTAATCATTGCAGTAATAGTCATAATAGTACTTTAATTGTCATCACAGAAATGGGGTGAAAATATTAGACCACAGTATCAGGTGATATGGCATCAATTGTCATGAACTAATAACTATAAAACATTTGTACAGTGCAAAAAAAAAAAAGTATTTTCAATAATGTTTCTGGGGGAAACTTTCTTAGTTTTTTGCGTAAAAAGAGAAATAAATGTTTTGCACACACACAAAAAATCTAATTTAAGAAGAAAAAGATCCAACTTTGTCTTAATAGGATATTACAGCTTTACTTTAACATTTAATTAATAATAGCAAGTTTAAATTCACTATCACTGATTGCAAAATAGAAATGAAAAAAAAAGGTATATATCCTTAAAATCATCTTAATCAAGAAAAACAAGATTATTTTTAAGGTCAGTTTTAAGGCAAGATTTGCTTAACCCATAGGAAGATTCTTTTTCTTAAAACTTGAAAAATTGAGTATACAGTATTTGTTTCTGACACCTGTTGAAGCTGCATGGCGGCTCAAGATGGCGGCCTAGGTTAAGCAAGGCCCTTACCTTAAGTCAAAGGCTTATTCTAAACCCTACAAAAACCAATTAAAGCAATTAAACACCTACAAACACCTGAGATATGTTTCCTAAATGTCACACACTGGACCTTTAATACGCACAATGTTTTCTTCCAACACTACTTTTGTCTGTTGCAATGACCCCTGCTCATCGCTCAGGGTCACCATAGGTCACCGCTCCTGTGTGCGACCACGACGGGGACGGATGGAAAGTGTTTGCTCGTGGAATGTTGAATGAAGCAGCGTCGGCGTCTCACTGCGCAAACATTCCCGCGTGAGTACCCACACGTCTACGTTTGCTATGCGCTTTCTTGCTGCTGCTGTTGTTGTTGTTGTTGTTTTCAAGGGACACGTTGACCCTTGAACTTTGCTGTCAGAGGTCGTGCCGTTTCGTATGCCCGCACCGGGATGGGTTTAGCGCTTAATTCTCCCTTCGCAGACATGAGGGATTAAAAGTGCACAGGCGTGTGCCTGGAGAGAATTGGATTATCTCATGTTTTGGAGGCCGTCGCTAATGATTAAGGCGTTATTTAAAATGCTTAACATGACCGCCGTCTACTGTTTACCGGCATGTGATCGTGTATTGATCGGTGGAGATTACGCGGGGCTCAGTAGCTGACGTGTCGCAAATGAGGAAGGATTTTGCAAATTTTTTTTTTTAAAAAAGGGAACAACGGGAGTGAAATGCCACGTTATCAAGATGTGAATTTGAAATTTGAAAGGTTGCCCATGCAAAAAAATGAAAAAAAAGAAAAAAATGACATAGATTCCAACTTTTTGGTGAAGGAAATACCTTGTGATCGTTGGTGAATAATATTGCACTCAATATCAATTTTCTTTGTCAACATTTGCCCTGGGAAATTTAGCTGCTACAAAGGCATCGGGCTCAAATAACCAAAGCTCTTTGTTTGAGTGGAGTGCAATCTGATCTAGCTGCTGCTCCAGTTCTTGGAACACAGCGGACGGCTAATGGAAGCCACGTAACCTCACACTGTCTCACCCTCCTCCTCCTCCTTCCTCTCCTCCCTTTATTCCTCTCTTCCTTTCTCATCTGCCACTCTCTTTTCCTCTTTTGCCTCACCATGTCTTTTAATCGTAAGACACATGGCATCGGGTTCCCACACGGAGAAATCCACACGATCCTCCGTCGCACCACTTATCCCCTTTGAAATAAACGGACAATAATTACTGGCCCGTGGGTGGTTTTCACCTCAGAGTCCCACGTTCTCCTCCTCTCATGTGCGTCAGCTCTTTCATCTGAGCCTTGTTTCCCCGCCGCCGTCAGAACAGAACCTCCATCTTCATGTCAATTACACATTATTGGCATGACTGATTGGCAAATACAGTGCGGTTCCAAATATAGCTGCAGAGTCTGGCCTCAGTGTTGTCTTCCTGCCATGAGCAGGTTACAGCAAACTGTAACCAAAACTCGATTTTTTAATCACGCAGCGGACGTGCCAGTGCACCGTCTCAGGATCGGGACTTGAAAACAAATGCCTGCCTGTCTGCCTGCCATGTCAGTGCTGGTCCAATGCATCAATAACACGTGAAACCGAGGGAAAGTAGAGAAACATTTATTTTCCCCCTACAATTAAGATTCCAGGGAAGTTTTGAATCGTGTTAACAGCTTCAGGTGGAATAAAATTATTAGTTTATTCCTCAGGCATATAGACAAGCCAGCAGACCGTTGTTTATCGAATGTAGATCTACATCAAGTTCTGACAGCCTCATAATCAGTAGGAGCAGCTGTGCATGACACTCTGCTTATCCCTTTAACACCTAAGCGTCCTGCTTATTTTAACCATAAAAGGGCCAGAACATGTCCTGTGAGTAAGTGCTTTTTTCCCCCATTTTTCCTGAATAACTGGAGTTATTTGCAATTTACTGCACGTTAAAATACTGTTTTAACAATTTAAAATGAAGAAAAACAAAAAGTTTTATTTAAAAAAACACTGCAGTTGAAATTTGAACAGTGTAAAACGTATTTAAAATAACATTTGTTTGAGTTTTTGTCTCAATGTCCAAAAACAGGCCACAAAAATGGAAACTATGTAAGTGTTTTTCCAACTCTCTCCTCTCTGGTAACAAAGATGCAGCTGATTCGCCAAAATTACCGTAATAACCACCGTAATTACAGTGATGCAAAGTGTGCTTGCGAAAACGTGTCAAACACTGGACAACTTACAGTATTATTAAATATTTTTAATACTTACTTGTCATAATAAATTAAGGTTAAGGTACTTTCTGCAAAACATCACATCAACAGGCTTTACATGTTCATTTTCTAATGCAATTAAATGACAGCAAATGCAGTTTAGAAGCGAGGAGATCAGTCTAAACAGCTCTGATATACTCGAGGAAATTGTTGTTTATTCCACCTAAAATATCCACCGTGGGTCAATACATAGGCGTCCCCTCAGTCACACAGGAAACACAGCAGCAGATGAATGCTGAGATAAAAACCAGCATGCAGCACAGTGGACGTGGTACAGTATATTTCCTCCTCATCCATCATGATGTTCTCATATTCCGTTCCCTTTGCTGCATTTTTTTTTTCCAGATGCACAGTGAAGATAAAACCGGTCCCATGATGAATATTGAAAGATGGAAGCCAGAACACTGAGCTCCTCCTCCTCGTCCTCCTCTCCCTTTCTCTCCCGCTGCCTCGTCTGCCTCCTAAGTATAAGCAGATTAAAGTTAATGATCTAAAGTGAATTAGATATTTAATCATCTTATCATCTTAGCGTAGTCAGGTCATAACTCGGCGCTGATCGGAAATCCAGCCTGTTTGACAGTGCACAGCGAGGCACAATAAGCTGAATTCAGAGGTCAGCTTGTAGCCTCCAATAGGTTCCACTAAATCAATTTGGAAGTTGGGAAATTAAATTCACCCTCATGATATTTCCCCCCCTCCAGCTTTGATATGATGTTGAAATTGTGTGATTGAGGACAAACAGTAACGGAGCAGATCTGACCCAGAAAAATGAAAAATAACCTGAGATACGCCTCCGATGATTCCTCTAATTTCCTTCCACTTTTCCACAAGTGCTCTAATCATCGTCACCCCCGGTCCCCCATGCTTCACTCCATCACCCTCCATCTGAACTCACAATGATTGAGGTGCGAGCACTTTGATTTTGCACACGTGTTTGTCTCTCACACACGCGCAGACGCTCATTTGTGCACAGCCTTCCATCGCTGAGTTTCTCCCTCTCGCGCTCTCATTTCCTCGCTTCTTTCTTGTGTCCGTACATTAGAATTCATTTCCATGTGCTCAGCCGCCGTCGTCTTTACGGTCTTGAAATTGATGCCGTGGTCTGTATTCCTGTCATGTGTGTCTCTGTGTGAGGTTTCTATAGAACCCAGGTTATCCCAGTAAAAAAGATGCTATCATCGTGATTCCCGATGCCAGTTGTTGGTCTGACCTGTGGTATTTATGTTTTATTTTTTGAAATACGTCACAAATATGTCGAAAACAAGCTGGAGGAAGAAGAAAACAATAACATAAACAAGCACAATGACTTTTCTTTTCCTTCAGTCCCTCATTGAAATTCATCCAAAAGTAAACTAATTTAAGTCACTAATCAAAGCAATTAAGATGAAATAAAACCACCTAGTGGCTAAATGAAGATGAATGTGAAATGGAAATGATAGTAAAATGAAATAATAAAAAATATTGACCACTGTCACAAGTACTAAGATTTGCTGAAACCATTAGTGGCTAACAGCTTTGCTAACAGTCAGTCACTTCTTAGCATTGTAAATAATAAGCATAGCTTTTAGCCTAACATGTTTATAATATTATTGTAAACAAGTTAGGCTAAAAGCTATGCTAACAGCTGGAAATTAAGTAAAATTAATTTTAACCTATTAAACACTGTCCTAGGTTACAAAACGTAAGCTTTGCTAAAGACATTAACAGCTAACAGCTATGCTAACAGCCGGAAGATGATTGCACCTCTAAGTATTGTAAATATTGTTGTTTTTTTTAAAAGAGGAAAAAAGGTTAAGGCTAATGGTTATGCTAACAGCTGGAAAAGCAATTGAAATAATTTAAATATATTAAACACTGTCCTAACTCGTAAGCTTTGCTAAAAACATCCATGACTAACAGCTGTGCTACCAGCCAGAAGATGACTGTGCTTATTAGCTATTGCTCTGATAATCATTATAAACGTGAAATTAAAATACTGAGTTGTAAAAAGTAAAGTGCACCACAAACATTTGCTTATAATGATGCTGGAATGAGCGTCGCTGCCTTAAATGAAGCAGACAGGGATTAAGCAGAGTTTTTTTTCCCCACCAGTGAGAGAATGTGTGAATATTTTTGAATATTTTGAATAAAAGCTCTGTACATGAGTTCTTCTACAACAGTAAATAACAAATGCTGTCATGTTAACAATACTCTGCTGTGAGTCATGCCACCACTTCAGCATGAGCGTCAGTGTTCACAGTCACACAGATCTGATGATGGAGTTTTGTGGTGACAGACAGTGTGACAGAGAAGTGAAAGGAAAGACATGGAGAGGGAAGTGGAAGTATGATGGAGGCAAACGCGACTCGGGCTTTTGTTGGGGAGAGATTGTGGCTGCTAGTCCACTAACACAGTCGGGTCCTTCATTGTTGTCAAAATGATATCAGAGGCTTCCTGCACTGTGGAGTAAACAAACATCAAAAGCCTAATGAAAAAAACTGTTTCTAGAGACACTGCGTCAACTTCCTTTCATTTGGACAGCCTTAAACTAGTATCCCTAACCTTAATCATAACCAGTTAACCAATTTCTCAGAATACCTGAGGACTACTGGTCCTGACAAGGTACAATACACAATACACAATACACAGAGGCACACACACACACACAGAGTCTCAAGGCAGACATGTTCACACATTCACACACAGTGGAGACAATGTTCTGTCAGTGAATTTGTCTAAATGTCATATTATTGAGGCAGCCACATGCGCTTCTTCCTCAACAACCAGTCAGACAAAAAAAAAAAATGTTTTTCGGGAGAAAAAAAAAGGTTGGGATGTTTCAGTCAGTTGGGGAGTATTCATATCGAGAATGCTGGTGTTATTGTTGTGTTTTTGGCTCTGCAGCATTTGTCACTACCTTGTTTGTGCTGCATTTTTTACATGATTTTTACTGCGTCCAGGGTTAGTCAAAGTTGGGAGCCAAAGTTTTCGGACTATTTTCCTGTTTCTGCAGTCTCTGCGATCATTATATTACTAGAATAATAAACTGTGGTTCCCTGCAGTTCCTCTTCACATGTTAAACTTAATTTATGGTAGATTAGACGTGTGTTTTCACTGGTATACTATTAAAAAAAGGGCCTTATTTAATGTTTGTTTGCCAAAAACTCTTTCAAATGTCCCTAGTTTTGAAATTTGATGTAAAGCAAGTCACCGCTCCCGACACCAGACAGCTGCAACACACCAGACCGGATCCACTCATCCATTTCAGCTGTTTGGAAAGCGTCTGTTCCCCCACGGTGGGCGGAACGCTACACCTGGCAGACGACAGAGGCTGCGTTTAAATCAAACTCCATCCTTTATCTTTCTCACACACGTGTGCAGCGCCAGTCGCAATATCTGCACCAGTGACATCCTGGGTCTACGAGTCCTGACCGTATAACCTCCCAGTTTCATAAAGCTCTTTGGTGTCTTTGTGTACTCTATTTAAAAATAAATAAATAAATGAAGACAAACAAACATCATTCACAACATAGAGAGAGTTCTTCCTCACAGAGTTAATTAGCATTGATTGATGTCTCTGTATTAATATCAAGTCACAGTAACAGCGAGATAATATGTTCAGTCATTTACTAAAGTAAATTATACACTTGATGAACCGCTAACAGGTTAACACTTTACATTACAGTACATGGTTATAGTAAAGTAATCATTTTGTAATTGGGAGGTAATAGAATGGTGAATACCAGCTTATTTGAAATGCAATTAGATAATAGGATAGGCTAAGATGATCCTAAACTTTGTGCTGTAACACACATTTACAGCAAAGACAGCAAAGGTAATAAATAATAAACCTGCAAATTCACATCTATGAATATACAATACGGCAAATATTGACTATTATGACGTTTATACATTAAATAACCACATATATACAGCATGAGCTTGAAATAACATGACAGCGTTATATTTTACACAGGGTGAGCATTACGGTGTTATACTGTACACAGGATGAGTATTACTCTGTTATACTGTACACAGGGTGAGCATTACGGTGTTATACTGTACACAGGATGAGTATTACTCTGTTATACTGTACACAGGATGAGTATTACGGCGTTGTATTGTACACAGGATGAGTATTACTGTGTTATACTGTACACAGGATGAGTATTACGGCGTTGTATTGTACACAGGATGAGTATTACGGCGTTGTATTGTACACAGGATGAGTATTACTGTGTTATACTGTACACTGGAAGAGTATTACAGCATTGTATTGTACACAGGATGAGTATTACTGTGTTATACTGTACACAGGATGAGTATTACGGTGTTATATTGTACACAGGATGAGTATTACTGTGTTATACTGTACACAGGATGAGTATTACTGTGTTGTATTGTACACAGGATGAGTATTACAGTGTTATATTGCACACAAAATGAGTATTATGGTGTTGTATTGTACACAGGATGAGTATTACTGTGTTATATTGTACACAAGATGAGTATTACGGTGTTATATTGCACACAAAATTAGTATTGTACACAGGATGAGTATTATGGTGTTGTATTGTACACAGGATGAGTATTAGTGTTATATTGCACAAAGGATGAGTATTACTGTGTTATACTGTACACAGGATGAGTATTACGGCGTTGTATTGTACACAGGATGAGTATTACTGTGTTATATTGTACACAGGATGAGTATTACGGTGTTATATTGCACACAAAATGAGTATTATGGTGTTGTATTGTACACAGGATGAGTATTATGGTGTTGTATTGTACACAGGATGAGTATTACGGTGTTATATTGTACACAAAATGAGTATTATGGTGTTGTATTGTACACAGGATGAGTATTACTGTGTTGTATTGTACACAGGATGAGTATTACAGTGTTATATTGCACACAAAATGAGTATTATGGTGTTGTATTGTACACAGGATGAGTATTACTGTGTTATATTGTACACAAGATGAGTATTACGGTGTTATATTGCACACAAAATTAGTATTGTACACAGGATGAGTATTATGGTGTTGTATTGTACACAGGATGAGTATTAGTGTTATATTGCACAAAGGATGAGTATTACTGTGTTATACTGTACATAGGATGAGTACTAAGGTGTTATATTGCACACAGGATAAGTATTACGGTGTTATACTGCACACAGAATGAGTATTACCGTGTTATATTGTACACAGAATGAGTAATACTAACTTTAACCATGTTATTTCCAAAGTAATATCCAGGTTGCCTGAGCTTTCAGAGTGAAAGGGTAAGAGAGGACATGACTCTGCACAGGCACAGATTGTCTTTACTGTGTGCATGTTTCTAAGGTTTTGTTAAGCCCACTGTTCAGCTGTGGCATTGAAATCATTTAGTTGTTCAATGGTATTGTTTCAGAACGGTAAATTAAACAGTGTTTTTGTTCGGTCACCACAGGCATTCATTCATACGGGTTTATTTTGGATGCAGCAGTGCACGGCTACAAGGACGTCCTCCTCATTTCAAGTCAGTTCTCATTCTGGCATTCACTTAAAGACCGTTTGAAAACCACATACTTAAGCACACGCGGCGATGCCAGCGAGGAGAAACTGACATCGGTTAACCATGTTTTGCCTAATCCATTAAACTGTCAAAGGAAATCCAACGGCACCAAAGCGAGGGAACGACTTTCGTTACTGTGACTTCTCCGCGGTAACGTGACTATGTGCCAACGTGTAATGTCAAGAAAATTAATAACCTTTTGTTCTTAACGGGGGGAAAGCAACAGTTGCAGGAAATACCTGATTTATTGGCCTTGTGTGTATGCTTGACTGGGTTTTTGAAAGGCCTGACTGCGACGGCGGCGGTGCGGAAAAATCAAATGAAAGGTTATTTCTTGTAGCTGTAGTCAAAATAATTAAATCTCCTGTAAAAATAGATCATTTCACTCCATTCGTTATATGAGATGGAGGAAAAATCTGTTTTTTTTGGTCCACTTATCCACTTATATTATCATCAGAAAACAATAATTTTATGTGGCTTGACTGAACAGTCCCCTGATTGAAAACAGGACTATTATATTACTATTGTTGTTATTGCACCAGTGTTTTTAATGCGTCCCGTATCTTGAGAACACTGATTGTATTGTTACTGCTACACTTGTCACAAATACAGAAAAGGCTGATGAATGTGTGCTGTCCTCATAAATAAAAGAAAAGGACATAATTTCCCATTTTAAAAAAAACAAACCAAAAAAACAGCTGTATTCATTCAGGGAGTTGATCTTTTTTAGCCTAACGTGGCACCTGTGTAATTTAGTATTCCTCTAATTAGCCTGAATTATCAACGTCTGCTAATTGCCAGTAGCACAGTGTTCAGGTAATCATGCAGTAGCACTGTGCTGGAGAAGACAACAGCTGTTACATGTTCACTGGAAAATAATGACAGAGTGTTTGTGAATGTGTTAACAAGGCTCGAGTGATGACAATACACTATTATGCCATTAATAAAGTACCTCAACAGCAGTAATGTAATATAACAAAGTTAAAAGGACAAAAAGGGAAGGTGATCATGGAAAAAACGAAAAGCAAAATAAGTTACCGTGGCTGGGATGAAACGCTGAGAAGGCAAGGATGAGCGTTACCAGTAAGAAAACAAAACAATGGCAAAAACTGGTGAGCTGCTCCAGGCTTTGAAACTGGAGTGAGTGGCAATCAGAGTAATCTGCAGCAGGTGAGTTGGAGGGAAAACCAGGTAAAGGGGTTTCTTCGGCCAGCCTGCAGGGACAAAGACAAGCAGACACGCCCACAAACCGGCAAAGGTGGAAAGGTGGAAAGTAATGAAGTACATTTACTTTTATGTTACTGTAATTGATTAGGTTTTTTGTACTCATGCAGTCATTTTTAAAATTGGGAATTTTACTTTTACTTAAGTATGTTTTTTACTTAAGTACTGTACCTCACTATTAAATCACATCCATTACTCAGTAAAAAAAAATGGTTTGGCAGTGAATGATGAGGACATGTGAGATTTGTGTCCTTTTTGCGTGACACAGGAAAGAACCATATTGAAAAAGTAACTTTTACTAGTAAACAAGCTACTTTTGTTACTTAACATTATTAGACCAGTACTTTTAGTTGTACTGTAAATTTGTATCTAAATAGTGGTACTTTTACTTGAGTAGAAAATTTCAGTACTCTTTCCACCTCTGCATTTAGGTGGATCAGTGGGCTCATCAGAAGGTTGAGGGTTTGATTCCTCGTCTACATGCTGCTGGGTCCCTGGGTGAGACACTTAACATAAACATGCTCCTGATGGCAGCGTGTGAATGGTGATGAGCGATGTGTGATGGGAAAAGTGCTGCGTATAGATGTGCCGTATGAACGTGTGAATGGAAAAAACTGCTGTGTAAAGACGCTTTTTCAGTGTTCATCAAGACTAGAGATAAATAAAGACAACAGTTCATTTTGGAGTTTGTGGCGGGTTCAGGGAAACATTCAGGTCCTGGGTGTATGTCTTGGATAAATGATTGTTACATTGATGTTAAATGTGTGACATGAAATATAAATCAACAGTTTGACTCCAGATATTTGACTTCAGAGTTAAAGCTAAATTACCTAAATTATACTTTGATAACTTACTTCTTTCTTTCTTCTTCCCTCCCTATTCCCGTGTCCTCCGTGTGTGGCAGAGTAGTTACATCATTAGTATGCCATTAGCTCTGATCATTGATTCCTTGTGCAGATCTCCCCCCCCCCTCCCCCAGCGTTCGCTGACACAGAATTCTGAGGAGATCCGTGAACTTTATCACCTTCAGCGTTCCGGTTTTCTCCCCCAGAATTCCCACTGGATCAGCACTTTCCTCCCCTCCAGACCTTTTCTAATTATCCCGTTCCTGCCTTTCAATAAATAATTACAATAAAGGTCATCAATCAAAACCGAAACATTGATAACTGAAGAGAAAGTCCAATATCCCCTTGGCACAGCACGGATGCTGTCATAAATACCATGACGTACTGTGCGTGTGTGTGTGTGTGTAGCCACAAATAATTTTCACATAAATCATGTGCTGCGGGGTAGAAAAGAGAGAGAGAGAGAGAGAGAGAGAGAGAGCAGTGAATGTACTGCACACATGGGCTGCTGTGATTAAGGTTTGTCTGTATGTGTGTGTGTGTGTGTGTGTGTGTAGTTTTCAGATGATAAGGGCGACAAATGTAAACAAAATACAATCAAACACAGCAGTTTGACCGAGAATTAAGCTCAGACTAAGCCCCCCCCCCCCCACATACACACACACATACACAGTGCTGCACCCTAAGCTGCCCTACTGCATTTTGATTAGCACACGCACACACACACACACACACATGCACACACACGCACACACACCTGGATATGTTAATGTGAATCTGCAGCAAGAGCCGTGGGGAAGTCTCATTGGTGCCAGTGATTGGTTACTATCTGTCTCGCCTGAAGGAGCGGTGAGGCAGCCAGGCCTCCTGCCGGGCTCAGCCCAGAGACGAGCTCTGATAACGGGGTGAAAATGTGAGCCATCTTTAGTGTCGGCCTGGAGGAAGCGCTGAGCCTCCGAGCCTTTTTGAAACCGAAATGAGTTGATGATCTGAATGTCTGACAGATCAGTGGAAAGAACTTAATAGTCGAGTTACAGGGGAATGACTATACGCCCATTAATGTGACACAATAGAAGTTTGTCCAACTCTGCTACACTAGGGGGCGATGTTATTCTGGTTAACCCATTATGTCACAGACCAAAACAACTTTAGCTCGAGGCTAGCACAATGTTGAGCCCCGTCTATTAACCCCTAGTGCCCGTAGGTGCACCCTTGGTAAATTGCTGTGGGTATAACACACAACTCCTTATATGGACATCCTGAGAGTGTGTGTTTATAGGTCACATAGTCAGGCTTTACAAATTTTTTTCATCTTATGTTTTATGTTATAAGAAAAAACAGGGAGTAGTGATAATTGTGCAGACGCCACAAAATAGAACGTTTTTATTTTATTTTACTTTGCTCATAAAAATGAACCTTTGAAATGTGACGTACTTCCAAATTTCACAAATTCAACCCGGTTTTAAAACATTTGGGTACTTTTTGCTCATGAATCTTGTAAGTGAGTAAGTAAATTTAATTATAGCATATGGAATCACAAACAGTTAAATTAAAATACATAAAATACTGATAAATACTGAAAAAAACATAGGTTTGTTCAAACAGAAACAGGAAAACAAGCAAAAAGAATCAAACAAGAAGAACCCTTGTTTAACTAAAAGCCTGATTGAATGAAAACAAAAGTTTTTAACTGCTTTCTGAAAGCGAAAACTTTAAAAGGCAGAGCATCTGTAGTCATGAGGAAAAAAGCAGCCTAAATACTCTGTGTTCTACTGTAAGGGTTAACTTTGAAATATTACATTTGTTTTTAGAATTTAGTCTTGACGCTAGTCCAAAAATACAATTTTTTTTGATTCTGCCATGTTTTCCTCACTGTTGTCGTGGTCCTCTTCTGGCTATTGGCTTCTTCTAATTTTCAGGGTCAAAGCCCAGCGGGTGGGAACTGTGGAACGGTCCAGTTGGACGCCTTCCCACTGTGTTAGGTGGGTGGCGTGGATGGACTTTAATCCAAAATCAGTCAGCCTCATGTTTACATGTGTTCTAAAAGCCAGTTTTCAGTTGGACCAACACAATAATGAATGCTTTTTTGTTGTTGTTGTCATATAAACATTGACTGGTGTTGCAGTCTCACACACACACACAGTAACACAAGAGCTGGCTGTCACCTGCGCCTTCACCTGGTTGGAGGGAAATTATAAAATCAGAGAGAGAACATTTTCTGTGAGAAGAGTTAACAGCCTTGTTAGATGTGTTTGCACGTGGGAGCACAAATGCATTCATTATCCTGTTGCTGATGGAGGCATTGTGCTCTGCATGTCAACACACACACTGCCACCCCCGAACACTCATCATAATGCAAAGCCAATCGCAAACACACACGCACAGCTTCAGTGACTCTGAAATGAGGAAATGACTTCCATTGGACTTGAAAATATTCTCATCCTTTTCTCTTCTCTCCCTATCTGTGTCCTTCATTCCCATCTAATTGGTCCAAATACATGCCGGCGGTGGCACAAACAGCACTAAATTAGTTTTCATCAAAACAAAATTGCACCTGAGCTCGACCTGCAAATGTGCTGAACACACAAAGATGAAGTGGTTCGGCTTTTAGAAGCATTGGGAGCTGAGTGATGACGGCTCAGAAGGCACAGATTTGCTGAAATGGAGATTTTTGGAGATTGTGTTTGGTAGAAATACAGTTTCCTGTTAGGGAAAGGGTAATGAGTAGAGAGAAGTATATCTGTCTATGGGCGAGCAGAAGGAGGGAGGGAGAGAGAGAAAGGGCTTCTCAGGCATCGCCAAAGTGACAGAGCGTGAAACGGTTTGCAAGGCATGTCTAAAGATAGAGGGAAGAGCTGAGAGGGAAGAGAAGACAGAGGTGGCAGTGGGTGGTTAACAAGCCAATAACGCTGCATTCTGAACAGGTGAAAACTGCGTCACAGAGCAGATCCTCGTCCAAGCGGATTGCCAGTTCTCATCATCAGCCACTGCTGCAGATCGACTCACTGTAAAGCACGATACGTACACAATAAAGACTTCCTGATGAGGAGTTATCCATGTTCAAAGTCTGATTTCATTCTTGAAAGCATACAGCTGTCACAACCGAACAAAGATTTGGACCAAAGTGCATGACTCGGGAGACGAAATAAAAATAATCAACAATCTTTTATTTTGAAAGTGCAACGAAAAACCACTTATGAGGGAAAAACTGTTAGAAAGAACAAGGGCTAAAGCTAACAACCAAAACCACTCATCAGGGGAAAACTACTAGCAAAAACAAGGGCTAACGCTAACAAACAAAACCACTCTTTCAAGGTCAAAACTACTAGCAAAAACAAGGGCTAATGCTAACAAACAACACCACTCTTTCAAGGGCAAAACTACTAGCAAAAACAAGGGCTAACGCTAACAAACAAAACCACTCTTTCAAGGGCAAAACTACTAGCAAAAACAAGGGCTAACGCTAACAAACAAAACCACTCTTTCAAGGGAAAAACTACTAGCAAAAACAAGGGCTAACACTAACAAACAAAACCACTCTTTCAAGGGCAAAACTACTAGCAAAAACAAGGGCTAAAGCTAACAAACAAAACCACTCTTTCAAGGGCAAAACTACTAGCAAAAACCATGGCTAAAGCTAACAAACAAAACCACCCTTTCGAGGGGAAAGGGGGAGACACAAGGGTGAGGGCCAAGTGACCTGAAACGAGAGGAACAGCCTGGATTTACAGGAAAATTAATATAAAATTAATATAAACCATGGCTGGTATGCGATCACACAGTAGTAAAAAAAATCCAAAATACTAAGTGAAAAAAATCTACTTCTGACTACTTTTCATTTTGAGATATTTAAATATTTCCCCCGCCCACACACACACACACACACACACACACACAGTATTAATCTTATTATTAATCTATAGTTATTGATATTAATCTGTTCAGTGCTGGTCCCAGATGCACAAACACACTATTAGATGTATGTGTGTTTTTGTATTTGTGGCTTTGTGGGGTCCAAAAAAACGTATAAACCTTACAGAGTGATGACATTTTGGGTTAAAGGTTGGGTAAAGGTCCTCACTATGAATGAAGAGCAAACATGTGTGTGTGTGCATGTGTGTGTACATTTCTGTGTAAATAGGATATAAATAAAGCACTTTCTGAGATTAAAGCGCTGACTCTGAACTTAGAACGTGACAACAGGAACAGCAGATCTTCAATTTAGGCATACAGTATTGTATGTTTTTGAACACACAGCTTAAAGAAACCAAGGTGGTGGGTTTTTTTTGTTATTTTTTTTAATTATCACTCAGCAATGGGCTGCTGTTGCTGGAAGTCAGCAGTAAAGTCCGGACCCCAGTCCAGCTACGTCGCTGTTTCACTTGCTGAAAGGCAGACAGAGCATCTGTCATCAGCACGGCACGAGTGTCAGCAAACGTCTGTGTGTCATAAATTTCACCCAGTCATGAGTTTCACACTGAGCGCCAAACACAATCGCTCTGAATTAATATTTATCTGAATGGCTTTGATTCATGGATGATGACTGTGGTGATTGCCTTTAAAAGCTCAAATAATGATGAAAGTTAATGGAAAGTTGCAAGTTGGCTGCACACTCACACACACACACACACACACCTGTTTTTATCTCTTAGTGAGGCCACATCTTAGACATAATGCATTCTCTAGCCTAGGCATGTCCAAAGTCCGGCCCACGGGCCAATCACGGCCCTCAGTTAGAGTTTGTGCGGCCCACAGCCTCGGTTTTGTGATGTCTTATTTATGGCCACAGGGACAGAGTGCGACAGAAAAACAGCCTAAGCCTTACCCTTACACTTAAGATAACCCTACCCTAAACCCAATTTCTAACCTTAACTCTAAAACCAAGTCTAAACCTTGAAAAAGGCCCTTTAAAGTTATGGGCCCCAGACAAAATGTCCTCACAAGGTCAACATGTCCTCTCAAAGATAGGTTTGTATGTTTTTTGTGTGGAGGCATCAACTGAAAAACCTTCTCATTCACTTTAACCCTTTAACACCTAAGCCTCAAAATGTCTGTCTGGACTTTTAGACTTGTTTTAACCATAAAAAGGCCATAAATTGTCCTTTAACTAAGTGCCTTTGCCCCATTATTCCAGAAAAATGTTCAATGTCTTGCAGTTATTGACAATTTACTGCAAGAGTTTTTGTCTCAATGTCCAAAAACAGGCCGAAAAATGGAAACGTATGTACAGGCGTTTTTCCAACTCTTTCCCCTCTGGCGACAAAGACGCTGATTCTCCAGCTTCCTGCAACAGCGCAAGTGAAATTACCGTAATAACCACACGTTGGCTTTGACGTGCAACCTTTTGGCTTTCGGAAATCGTTGGAAATGTTTCCGATATAACACAATACCATCACGTAATTACGGTAATACAAGTGTCGCCTGCGATACGTTCTGTGTTAAAGGGTTTAATGCGAGAACTTTTCAAGCGTCTGCCAATCAAATCACATTTATTTGTCACACACATCACAGCACAAGCTTGAGGACGAGGTTTTTCTCCATGTTACCGATGTAACGACAGACAGCGCTCTGCTAACATCTGATAGCCTCGCCCAGCAACGAGCGTCAGACCTGTTGACGAGACGCACACATGAGAGTCCAGGGTTTAATGTGCTCATTTTACAAGAAAGAACATGCTTTAGTTCAGTGAAGAATTAGGTGGTTGAAGGGAATGTTTCCGTGATGTTTTCCTCTCTGTTTTCTGGGCCTGCCAGTTTGCACCACCTACACGTATACAGCATAACAGCTCCTCTACACCTTGTTCACTTGTCACAACCTGGTGATGTATACCAGCCCTCGCGCCTCGCAGGCCGCAGGGAGTGTGAAGCATGAGGTGATGAACCCAGATTCACACTGAGGTTATCATCTTTCAAAGAAGTCATTTCTTAGAAAACTTTTTTTTCTCTCTCTCTATTTTTTTCTTTTTCTTTCCGAAGCTCTACTGCAGCGTTTGCAGAACACCAGAGGAGGGATTTTGAGAAACATCATTTGCTCGTGAGTTTAATGGACCGAACAAAAACTAAATTGACAGTTCAGACAGGTGTTACCTCCCCTGAAGTGCTATTATATTGTACCATTAGCCTACTAATCCATCCATTACCTATAGTCATATCCAGCTTTTGAGACGCTGCCATGTTTGCAGTTCTGCAGCTGGACTGCTAATTTTGTCTGGATGAAGTGGACTCAGCTCCATACGAAACTTATCGTGCATCACTTTTTTTGACTTTAATAACGGTAAAATCGTTACTTTTTAAAGGAGTAATGCACCTCCCGAGTCACCTAATGATGACCTAATGCTTAGTTTATCTTTTTTTATTGTGTGTGTTCCCTTTTTTCCGTCACACCTCAGGTAACATGAGGCGTTACCAGTGTTGTTACTGTCACTGAAATGTGTGTGTGCTGCTGCTGCTGCTGACACCCGTCATTACAAGACCTCCACACATCCAACTGCTGACTTCTCCTTTTTTTCCTTTTTCTCTCTCTCTCTCTCTGCAGTGAGAGGAGCAAGAGAGGGAGGCAGCACTGCCTGCAAACTGCCATCACACACAATATCAACGGCTTATATGTGTGTGTGTGTGTGTGTGTGGCGGTCACATTAAATAAGGTCTAGGTGCACTCAGCGTTTAAAGACGGTTTTACTCAGACATCAGCACTGATTCTAATAGAGAGATAATTGCTCCCAACAAGATGGGGGGAAGTCTGTCTCTCTCTCTCTCTCTCTTCCTCTCTCTTAAATGCACACACACACACTCTCTCTCTCTCTTCCTTGTGCACCTCTGCACCTCCATCCTTTCTTCCTGTCTTCCTCCCACCACCTAATCCCAAGGAAATGACTAACACCTGTCACGATTTATCCATGCTGTAAGACAATTAATCAGACATTGCAGCAAATGTCACTACATTGCACACACAGACACACACACACACACACACACACAGAGTGCAGGTGCACGCATGCTCCGCAGAAGCGACTCAATAGCCCTGATGTGAAAAGTATATGCTGTGTATATAAACATCCCCTTTAAACATGACTGAGTCATTTTCATGCCGCAGACCTCGCAGAGTGTGTAAATGCACTCCCCATTGTAGAGTGAATTACTTTCCCATAATGCACTCCGTCGGCCTGACCTTGGCAAAGAGACGCTGCCCACAGTTCTATAAAAAAGGCGCTGTCACAGACGCAACACAACACAAGTCAGCGCGGCAACGAGACGAGAGGGGAGGAGACGGAGGAAGGAAGCAAGGAAGGGTTGGAAATGTAACCTTGCTCCATTGTACTGTATTTTGACATGAATGTTGGTATATGTTGTAACTCTATCTCCCGCAGTGATGGTGGTTTTTACTGTCCTGACCCTCTTCCTGGTCTTTCCTCGACCGCTTAACCTCGAGCTATATCAGGTTAAACTATTTTAACCCCTTACGTCACCAGGACGTTAAACGTTACGTCAACGCCACTCCGTCTTCAACGTGCATAAATTCTGCTCTGTGAATAAATACCTGCACCTGTCACTCAGTTTTTAGAGTGTTTTAAAGTTGAGAAATGTACATAAACGCTGCTGGGGCTGCGTTTTACTAAAGACGTGCAAAACTACGGACACCTTTAGAAACGATGTCACGACCAATCAAAAATGAAATGATCTCCATATTTCCCCCATTTGATCACGTCGACTCAGTAACGGCTATCGTAATTTCTTTTTTCCTTTTTTTAATTAGCTGAGCTACTGCGACGACCCTCATCGTGGCCTCGGGCAGTCACAGAAATGGCAGAAAGTGCTTCTGAATAGTTTGGACTCGAGACGCCGTAAACCATCCCAGGTTTTTATAAAGCTCTGCGTTTCATTTCTCCGCTGTCACCGCTTTATCGGCCTCTCACATCCCGTCTCGCTCCCACTTTAAACTTTGTCCCCCTCTTCCTCTCGATTTCTTTGCATTTTTAATGTGTTGCTCCCTCACTCGTGTTTTTGATTAATATTGATTTAGGTGTAATGGTGGGGCTACGGGGACCCTGCATTTCAATAACGTCTAATTACAAGCGCAGGCGCGCGCACACACACACGCCAAACTTCGATAAATCTAATTGTGAGTTCCACTCATGACGCCCCTGAGTCCTGGCCCACAAATTACAACGGCAATCTGACATTGTCAGAAAATACGGCTGCCGCTCTGTGTGGCTAAAAAGATTTTAGACGTTTTATTTGATCCAGCCCTTTTTCGGGCTTTCCTCACTTCCTCTTCTCATCATCCCATCCTCTCTCTCCCTCTCTCGGCCCACCCTTCTGCCTGACTTTGTTTCAGCTGTTGAATCGGCATCAATCACGGGGAAATCTAATTTGTCAAACCTCAATCTAACAGCGGCCCGCAACCCTGCGCCGCTGTCTGTGCGTCTGGAGCCCCACAAATGAGATGTGTGATAAGGCAACAGAGGGAGGGGAGGTTCTGCCCGGAATAAAAAAAAAAAAAAGCGACTTCTGCACTTTGAAGTCGGCGCAGATGAAAAGAACAACAGAAGACTCTTTGTGGTACAAAGGGGAGCATTTCTCCCCTTCATCCATCTTCCCTCATTCCGACACCTTTCCTCGCGCAGCCAGTCTGTCACTCTGTGAACTGTCACATATCACACACACAGGCGCCAAATCTGCATCACTTACCTGCTATATCTACCTACCACTGGGAAGAGATCTGAGTCTCAGTGTGTGTGTGTGTCGTCCTCGTCTGCGTATATATCTGCATATACCTTGAGGGTTTTGAGGCTGGCGGTTTAATTTAGGCCGCGGGTGTTTGTTGCAGGTGATGAGGACGTGCGGCGCACGCCGTCTGTCTATTTGTGTTCCCATTTCTGGGCTGTGTGCTTTTTGGTTGCCACTCGCATGCAGGCAATCTTCTCCGCTATTATTTTAGAACATCCTGGCTGTTTCCCCTGTCACTTTGATTTCTGCAGCATGCGCTCGCTGTCACGTCTCGAAAGACACTGTCAGCTCCGATGTTAGGGACGCCCTGTACATCTTGTGACCCATCAGCCCACAGCCAGCCTTCATCACCCTCCCTCCACCACCACCACCCTCTTCCCTCCACCAGTCCCATGTCCCTGACATGGGAGTCATTTGTCTTCTTTGTGTCCGCTGCGATGATGTGGGATAACATCAGGGGCCAGTGGAGCAGACAGGGGAGTATTGGAATATCGATCCTCCTCTGCTTTCGCTGTCCTCCTGTGACTGGTGCTGATGGAGTTTGGCTCCATACATTGTTTCTTAAACCTTTTTGTGGATGTGTTGTGTGTGTCTGTGTGTGTGTGTGTGTGTGCGTGCGTGTGAGAAAGACAGCAATTTATTTGCAGGGAGTTGTTTGTGGCAGTATAAGACTGCACGTGTTCCAGTTAACTCCTCTCTGCACAATCGTAACCATTACTTTCCAGTGTTGGTGTACGCTCTGCAGTGACTGTCGTATAAAAGTACACAATCTTAAAGGTCCAGTGTGCAAGAGTTAGTGACGTCTAATGGATCTTTGTTTGTGTGTAAGTACATATAAAAGTCGTACTAAGGCTTATTTTAAAGCAATTGTACACTTATACAAACATAATTATGGTTATTATTACTTACTATACAGCTTTAAATAGAACCTTCTTCTCTAAATTCCTGTTATAGAGAGCCACGACTGCACTGAGTTAAGAAATAACCAGCTGACGCGTATCATCGCGGAGCCTTTATTGCCCACTCTGCCTGACCGTTGTTGTCTGGTCAGCATTGCCGACTTTGGCACTGAAAAAAAAGTGTTGTTTATGTGATGACACCTGCACGGTTGTTGTAGAGACATCAACAGGACCAAACACACAGTTTTGCAGAGCCATTCTTCTTCATTTGTGAGACACTGGACAGCCTAAACAAAGCCTTATCCTTAACCACTTAATGCATAATCCTATAACCTTCACCGAACCCCACTTTCAAGCCATGAGGCTCTGTGTTAGTAGGACCAGGTTTTGGTCCGCATGAGGGGTTACTGGTCCTGACACGGTCAGTGTTTATGCCAGGTCCTGAAGAGGCACCAAATACAAATACACACACACATACAGTTGATGGGACAAGATCGACACATGATAGGCGAGAAGAGAGGATAAGCATCTGTGAAAGATCCAAAACAAACACACGCGCACACACGCACCCACACACACACACACACACACACTGTTGTACAGTACAAGGCCTGATTGTGATCTGCGACCGCAGTCTGTGGCCGCGCTCATTCCTAACACACTGAGAACAAAGCAGTAATTCCAATTTTACTCCCACCTTCCACTTCACAGGGACCAAGATGCAGCATATCATCCTTTAGGGCACGCGCACACACACACACACACACACACACAGCAGACCAGCAATCTTCAACACCACCAAAAGTAATTTGTCATGTTCATGATAAATTATAGCCTCTCAGGATCATAGCATACAGTGGTTGAAAACTAAAGAGAGAGAGAGAGAGAGCAGTTATTTACAGCTGCCATTGATATTTTGTGCTAAGAGCAGACAAATGAGACATGACAAAATATGGTAAGACGAGGAGGCGTTTGAGTGTCGTGTGGTTACTTCAGCGTGCTATTTGAAGCTGCTGCTGGTGGTGGTGGGGGGGGGGGGGGTAAACTGTGGGTCATTTACACGGGGGGTGGGGTGGGGGCACGTTTGACAATTTAATTTGTCATTGCAGTTTTCTTTGGGATCAAACCTTGAATTAAAATTGCAGCGACAGCCCAGCCCAAAATATTAAAACATGCGGTCTATATAAGTTCGTTTTTTTTTGTGGTTTGGAGAAATCTGTCCACGGGGTTTTTCTGTGTGAATGACATGACAAAAAACATGCAGTATTTGCTTTTTGCTGTCTTTTTATTAAAGAATTTCAGAAATATTCAATCTAGAGAAAGTATGTGATGTTGAATTCACAATGGACCGTAATTGAACAGCACAGAATGGTGTAAAAAGTGGCTTTAATTTCCCAAAACACATTGGCACGATTCTCTTGGGACCATGAATCTCTCAGAGAGATATTTTAGCCTGTATTGGCAGAAACTTTGATGTTTGTGTAAAGTGTGAATAACGCGTTCCCCTCCTCGCCTGAGGCGGCGCTGCATCGAGAATTACTGAAGGAGAAGACGAGACAAACAATGAACAAGAAAACTCGCTCATCTGTCGGTTAACGCGGAGCAACTTCTGTTTCCTCCACACACGCGTATGTTTTGGTTGTGTTTACCCACAATACAATGCCCTGCGTTGTAACCCCACTTCCTGCAACCGAGACCTACGTTTTTAGGGCGGACAAGAGTTTGGTTGTGCATTCACACCCCCCCAAACAAACCGGACTTTCCGAGCACACAAACTAGGGTTTAATTAAGAAGGAGCTGGTGTGAGTGCACCCTAAGCCTTTAATATACACTTTAGACAAGGGACTTGTCTCACAGAGGACGTCATCTTGCCTCAATGGACATTTTAAAGCTGAACGGCTCAACCTACAAAAACCTAATGCAAAAAGCATTGACGCAGAGGAAGGAAATGGTATTTATATCCTTTCTGGTACAGTATGTGAAGGCTTGGGAAAGGGAAAGTTAAGAGGAAACCTCTGTTTAATGCACTCTGCAGCCTCACCATTAAGTGGTAAATGGTTTGTATTTATATATGTGCGCTGCCGTCAAGAGCAACATGGGGGTTAAGTGTCTTGCCCAAGGACACATCGGCATGTAGACTAGTGGATTTTTGGGACATTTGAATGTCCCAAAAAACAGATACTGCAGCTTCTATGTTCGCGACACAAATGGTATTGATTAAAAGCTGATTCTCACTCCTGTATTTCACTCTGAGGTGACAACTGGTCTTAATGTCAGAATCTGAAGCCTCTGGATTCATGATTTGGTCGTCGCATGCAAACAAGACGAGCTGAAACAGCCAACACTAGCAATTCAGACCATTACCTCCTCACGGGAATGTTTACTGATGTTGTAAATCAAGTGAGAAGTCAGCTCATGTAGGCTTTTCCCATATGCTTCCATTTAAAAGCATAAACCTAAACCTTTCTCTTTTTTCTTTTTGCAACCATTGAAGTCGCCCCCTGTGGCTATTCAATATATTTTTAATCTCTATTTGGCTTCAGTAGGAACTGAGTGGACTACATCCATGGTCTATGCTTTCACTGAAGGTCATTCTCATGTGTAATATGCCCCGTTTTATCTTTACTTCAATGTTAATGCTGGATGCAGGGTTAATGTAGCTGCGTATATTTGTACATCATGATGTTTTGGGTTTTTTTTTACCTTTCAACTGCTGTGGTACTTGACTGCATGCGCCAGAAATCTCATTTTACAAAAAAAATATCTGCATGGCTTCCACTGTGTTTATGAGGAAATGCGTGTGGGGTTATTTGAATTCCCATCGTAAGCCTGCCTGACAGCTATTTCTGCAGAAACTTGGGGTAAACAGGCACATAACAATTATCTGTTTTTTAAAAAAAAAAGAAATATAGCCAGTGTGGGTTTTTTTTAAGAAAAAGCATTAGTCTTGGAGGTGCAGGGGAGGAAGAATGGGGGGATTCTTATAGTGGCCTCATACAGTATATGTGTTTACAGAGGGCAAATGCCCACAGGGCCAGCATGAGGCATGGATAGACACAGCCAGGGGAGAAGTCATCTGTTTCTTGGCTCGTAGCTGTTCCAACACTCATAATGCTTCCATCCCCTGGGTGGTATTTCTTCTATAATAGCCTCCAACTATGCAGCACTGAGAAACAACCTTGCTAATTCTCACACACACACAAACACACTGTAAGGTAGAGGAAGCAAAGATATGTGAGAGAGAGAGAGATGGATAGAGGTGGTGGTTGCGGTGGTGCCGGGGTGTCCTGTGCTTCTATTCCCATGGTCGAACAGACCTCTTTTGTATTCAGGTAAGCTGGCTTAACCAGGGAAATGCTGATAACTCCTTGGCACAAGGTCACACATGATATGCCATTAAAAAGCAAATGTGCGTATGTGTAGTCCACACAAAACACACGCAGGTTTGACAGGTCAACAGAATTATGTAAACCACGTTGTTTCATCTTCATAATCAGTCAGTGGGTTTTCGCGGCGTCAGGTCACTGACACGATTATCCTATTACATGAGATGAAATAAGGGAGATGGAGAGAGGCGGTGGTGGGCGAGGAGACCCAGGCTGAAAAAAAGAGAAAAAGAATATTAAAAATGGCTCAGGAATGCAGGAGTGTCTTTGGGTACAGTGAGGAAAATACACAGGAAATACAATAGATTCTTGCATGGCTGCTCAAAAAAATCTACCTTGTGTGCATGTGTGCGTGCGTGTGCATATGTATTGTGTATAAAGGTGTGCTGGAGAAACTAAGGTGGAAGGAGAAAGATGGGATGAATCATGTGGAGTGACAGAGGGAGAGGGGGATTTCAGAGTGAACTTTGAGTGTACATCTCATATATTCTCATCTGGCCGCAGGGAGAGCTGTGACTGGCTCTCTACTTCACTGTCAGCCATGACAGACTCCACTGATTGGTTTTATTCACCACTCTCTCTCTCTCTCTCCGTGTGTGTGTGTGTGCAATCACACACGTTTAGGTGTTGATGTTTGTACGAGTGTAAATCTGACAGTGATGTAAATTACCTTTTTCTGAATCGCTTGATCTTGGACACAGCTCACTTGCCTGCTTATGTTCAAAAACAAACACACTTTTGTAATTTTGTTTATTATCATTATTCTAGAGGAAACATTTCCACTAAGAAGAAAGAAAAAAAATGTAGATTTGAGTTCACTGTCAATATCTAAGGTTAATATATATAACTTGTTGGCCTTTTTCACCGCAGACATTTTGACAGGACACTGTAGGGCTCAATCCTATTTCACCCGTCATCCCAGCCACTTAGCTTTACCCCTCCATTTTGTGCTTCCATGTGTGTAAGCCTAAGTTGTCCCAATTCTTGTCGAGGTAGAGGAGTAGGGTGAAGTATGAAGACTAACTAGCACTTTAAACCAAGACTTTTATGGGGCACACTTACACAAACGTTATGATATATTTCGAAGACGTAAGTTAACATTGTCTGTCTACATTCTTATTCATCCAGGTCATTCTTATCCAAAACACATTGAGTCAGTAGCAACCTCCAAGTCCAGTTGCTAACGACTCAACGTGTTCCCGGAAAGCTAACATTAATTAGCATGTTGTGTTGCTACGCTGACCACAACAAAACGTACAGTCTCTTGTTCATAAACGGGTCCAACAGTATATCCAGGCACTGAAGACACTTTCTGACAAGACAAGCCCACGCTAACCCATGCTAGCCCATACTAACCCATACTAGCACACACTACTAGCCCACATTAACTCATGCTAGCCGACACTAACCCACTCTAGCCCACATTAACTCATGCTAGCCCACACAAGCCCATGCTAGCCCACACTAGCCCACACTAACGCACTCTAGCCCACATTAATGCATGCTAGCTCACATTAATTCATGCTTGCCCACACAAACCCACACTAGCCCACATTAACTCATGCAAGCCCACACTAACGCACTCTAGCCCACATTAATGCATGCTAGCTCACATTAACTCATGCTAGCCCACACAAGCCCATGCTAGCCCACACGAACCCACACTAGCCCACACTAGCTCACATTAACGCATGATAGCTCACATTAATTCATGCTAGCCCACGCAAACCCACACTAGCCCAAACAAACACATGCTAGCCCACACAAGCGTAAAAACATGGCCTTGTTTACACTGTAGCTCAAATCAGATTTTTAACCACATCCACATATTTAGCTTGATTTGTTTTCGCAGTCTAGACCTAAAAAACGCATAACATCTGATTTATCCAAAACTGATTCAAACCACATGGAGGCGGTTTTGAATGCGATTGTGATCGGATTTTTACAGATTTGTTTCAATCTGATAGTAATTTAAAAAACAGATGAAAGTTTGCGCTGTGTCACCTGAAACAGGTACATACTGTATTTCTGTCGTCCATTTTGTTTATTTTGTTTGGACTACTTGTTTTTCCAGAGATTGGCTTGTAACTATAGAAATCTATGAGGACTAGGCTACACAGTGTCTATATGGACACAGGCAGACCACAGCTGATCACGTGCAATGTATAATGTGAACACTTGTTTAGGATGATCAGATTCTGGTTGTATACAAATCTGATTCTGGCTGCAGTTTAAACAAGGCCCATGATGACTTATCACATTCTTGACGGGGTGTCCCACATTTAGGGGAATTAACCACTAGGAAAAGCACAAGTATAAATAATAAATGATTGCTGGGTTCCACTCAGCTTCCTCCATTTCAGGATACATGCTGGTTCTCTACTTATGCTATCCTGACTACTCAATCATTAAAGTCATTATTATTTTGAACATCGAACAATCAGCATTTTTTTTATATAATATAGCAGTTTTCGTACTGATAAAATAACACAAAGTTAGTAACACAGGGCTTCACATTAACAGGCCACAGACACATTTACACAACTCAATATTACTAAAACATTAAGGCCAGAATCGATCACACACGAAACGGGAGCTGAGGAAATTCTATCTCACCAGTTTGCAAATGAGGAGACACCAGCTGTAGAGTTATAAATAAATATATGATAAATGCTCCTGGAAACTGAGGCGTGATTCACATGTCATGTTCTGGTACCTGATGTGAGTGAATAACATTTTTACCCAAAAGTGTATGTCCCAAAGCGGCCGAGCTGCATTTTAATTTCATAAGAAATGTATTTTTCTGAAACACAATCCTTTTCCTGAATATCAGTGTAATAGTGTGAATGTGGTGGTTAGGATTAGGCACAATGAGTAACCTGTGGTTGGGTTAATAGCCACAAAAAAATCACCTGCTTGTGGAAGAGATGGATGATTTTCCCTCAAAGAATAAACATCCTTTCCATTAAAAACTCACCATGTCACAGGATTAAAACCTTGCTGACTGTACTCATAAAATCCATTAAAACACCTTTCTTACAAGAGTCAATTCAAAAAAAGCCGTTTAGTTTGTGTGGTAATGTCAGTTTTGCGGGCTAAAGAAATATTGCCGTGTTGCTTTAACTGCTATGTTAGTTTTTCCTGTTGTTATTATGTCTGGCTGCAATAACATCATATGGTTTCCGCAGTTTGAACCACCTCATATCACTTTTTCTTTGGTGAAATTATGTGTCTACTCGTGTTTATCTGGTCTGACACTTTCATTTTGGAGTCCTAGACCCTTTGTTGGTTGGCTCAACTTTGTGGAGATGATTCATCTTCTAATGGACAGATCTCTGTGAGTGCTATTCACTCATCACATCTCTCGGCGGTGCACATAGCAACTGTCTACCTGTTTCTTTACTAAGAACATGTCACACACCCCGACCCAGCAAAAAAAGATGGTTGTCATGGTGAGAAGAAAAAGGAGCACAAAGGAAGAGTCTTTAAAGAGTCTGTTTTGCAGGAGGATTATTTCAGTGAATGTGTTTTTTTTTAACTCTGTGATACTTTTATGATTCTGTTCGTGCTGTAACTTATTATCTTTTGTTTTTTAGAACGTGTAGGATGATTATTTTCTGTGTCTGGTGTTGATTAGTGTCATTCAAAACACAATAATAATGTTGTGTTTTGTGTTATAATCTGGAATATTCTTCCAAGATGAACAGTGGCCACATTTCACATTTTCTTCTGACGACATACTGTACATCGTACATCTTAAGACGATCTCATCTAAATCTGTCCTTAATTATGCCGCTTACAGCAAACAGACAAAACACAGGCAACAACATGCAGAGGTTAATTGAACACTACATTTCCCTGTGTCAGCAGGGATTGGCTACAATGTTTATACTGTAAATATAAAGCTAACGCTGTATATATACTGCTTACTCACAGCCTGTACCGCATTTTCTATTTTTATGAATGTAATATTTTTATTTTTATTTCCCTATCTTATCTGCTCTAGTTCTTGTCTTTAGCAGAGAAAATGAGTTGCACACAAATACATTCTGTAGCGGCTCAGGTTGCTGTACAGTGTGTAAATTCTCGCAATAGTATGTAAAACGTGTCCCAACAGTTGTGCACGGTGTATGAAATGAGTTCAAACCTCAGAAGGAAGCAATTGGAGGCGAATAAAAACCAACACGTGAGAATGAGGAGAGACAAGGGAGAGATGTGATGAAGGTGGAGATCGCTAAGATTTTACATTTAAAGTGATAAATCTGATTTATGGGGGGGGAGTATGGTGCCAAGCTTTTATAGCTGACCTTAAAACATTTTGTTTTCCCTTCCTGTCCAATGAACTGCAGAGGAAGCTCAAGTGTTTTATTTAATGAAAAAAGAAAATAATGGACAGAGCAGAAATGACAAACGTAATAAAAGCAACAAGAGCCCGGCATCGGCCAACGTCCCAGTCTGAAAGTGATCAATATTGAGTCATTAGGGGGAATGAATTAAGAGAGAATCAGAGGACTGAGGCTTTTTAGAAAACAACACTTGAGTAATACTTGAGTACAAGTATTGTACCAGAAAATGACTTTAGTAGAAGTCTTAAAGAATATGACATTTACTCTATGACATTCTCTATGATACTCTATGAATATGACATTTACTCCATCAAACGTAATTAGAACGTTTTAGAAGTAAAAGTATTAATAAAGGGAAGTTAGGAGTGAGTGACAGCGGTGGTGTGGCGGTAGAGCGAGTCGTCTTTGGATTGTGGGTTTGATTCCAAAGCAAGACACCTCGCCTCACGTCGTCCAATGGGTAGATGCACTGTATGAATGGGTGAATAGCAAAACTGTAGCTTAAAAGAGTGTTCAACAAAATAAATGCAGACCATAAATGTAAATAACAGAGTACTTAAGTACAGTAACAAAGTACTTCTACTTGGTAACATGATATTACAACACTGTATGGCAGCACCTCATTTATTTAGAAAACCCATGAGCTCAGTGAAGAGTCCAGGGGGGAAAAAATCTACCAACAACAACAACAACAACATATTTTCAAGTCGTAAAAACTGAAATACGCAAACCTGGGTTTATCAGCAGCCTCGCTGTGCTCCGTAATGGAATGATATTCAAATCCCCAGCTCCCCCCCTGAACATTCTGCTGCATGGCTGCGATCCAAAACAGAAACCTCCTTCACTGCACCCTTGACGCCACAACCCTAATGGTCCTTTTTGATGACGAGGCAGGGGAACAGAAAACACCCTAACAGTCAATTTTCCTGACGGACTTCCTCATGATGGATTCTGACGTGGGTGTTTGACTCGAGCTGCAGCAGGTAAAGAGGGTTGAGGTGGGATTTGGAGGTGGTGGTGGGGGGGGGGAATTACAGCATCCTTTTCGGCTTTGGCACGTGGCCAGCTGTGTTGCCGGCATGCTTGACACATGCTGCGGTGCATTATAATCACCTCAGCCGCCACTCAGTCGCCTGCCCCCTGCTCTCAGAGCGTGCAGCATCAGCTCAATCAAATAAGCTTTTCTGATCACTGAGCCTCTGGAGGAAAGTCCAGAGCAAAGGAAACATGTCAGTCTAATATCATCGACACAGGAGGTATCCCTTTTAAAGGCCCTGGTATACTTACGCGCAATCCACGGTGCACGTTGGGTCCGTGCGCTGTGTGCAGAAGTATACCAGGGCCTTAAGGACTAAACAAAGCATCAGCCCTAACCTTAACTACAACTAGTTAATGCCTAACCTTAACCTTAACTACCACCTAATTCAAAATCTTATCCCTCAACATAATCCTTTCCTCAGAATTGAGGTTAGGGCCCAAGTCTTGGTCTCCATGTGGACTGACAAGGTCAGTGTTTATGACAGAGAAGGTCCTGAGGTGTCCACACACACACACACACACACACACACACACACTTTGTGCCACAGAGATCAAGACTAAGCGGGGACTCACGTCAGCACACGCTTCTGAGTGTCTGAGTGAGCGGATCAGCGTTTCAGAATACTCGACTGGATCAAGAGTTGCTGTGTAAGAACTTCCGCCATTGATTGATGGTAATGAGTCCGGCGAAGGATCTCAGTGATCTCAGTGAACAGAGACATTGGGAATTGGGAAGAGGGAGACAAAAAAAAAAGTCACACAGTTCAGCAGAAGGAGAGGTGGTGACAAAATGAGGGAAGATAAAAAATCCAGGCCATCTGGAGAGCTGGAATTACATTAGCGATGCACATACAGCCCTTATGTGCCTGTCTAATCAACACATACAGTCACACAGGCCGAGGTGTTTCATGTACGTGTGTGTGTGTGTGAAAATGTGTGTGTGTGAGCGAGCGCTTAAAGAAACGTTTATCCTTGAAAGTTTTACACAAAAAACCTCCCCGTGTTTTGTAAGGGCACATATATTATTTTGACCTACTTGTTTTTTGACCTGTCACCAACCATGATGTCGTTCACAAGGACATGAGGCAAATGTCTCACCTGGAGGAGGAGGAGGAGGAGGAGGAGGGAATGGAGGCAGGGCGTATCGAAGCGAGACGCTGCAGTTCAGGACAAGGTCGACACCAAATGTCAAAAGATTTGACGTGGATTGTTCTGCTGTTTTTAAGGTGATATGTCGTCCTTTTTTTATGGTGCGGATGTTGTGATTAAAACCTGCTTTATGTGACCAAATCTTACCACATTTGAAAACCTTTCAACTTTACTTCAAGCAAGCAAGTCGTCTTCATATAACCTGAGTTTAAATGAATTAACAGCTCACCTGAAGACTGATGGTCTGTGTACTTGACGGACAACAGGTCACAATAGTTGACGGTTCATTTAATAATTGATAAATAATCAATTAATTGAATAATTGTTCCTTCCCTATTTGAGACCCATAAGCATGTGTGTGAACTGTGTTTTATTCCCACTGCAATTTACCAAGGGTGCTCACATGGCACTAAGGGTTAAAAAGCTTTACCAATTAAAGTTACTTTTCAAAATGTATCAACCATTTTCTAGTGTAGGTTTTAAGTTGATCTTGGAGCGTGATTTGCACAAAACTTTCACCAGGACAAACATTTACAGTACAAGTGAGCATGTGGAGTATCTACAACCACACAGAAAACACGGCGTGTCTTACATTACCACTATTACCCCACGTAAGAGCTCCCCCACATTCCCGTTTACTCAATATTTCATGCATGAATAATCCAATAGAAGCGAAAGTGCATTATTTCCACCAGGGCCCCTGCTAGATTAGCGGAGGGGGGTTTGGCACAGTCTCCCCAAGGCCTTCCAGGCTTCTCCCAGGAACACAGAGCAAAAGTAATCAGACGCAAGACACATCTTTCTTATCTTCGGCCGACTCCTAACAAGCACATAATTGCTCATATCTTTGCTGAGCTGGAGAATGAATACCCCGGAGACTGGCTATGTATATATATATATATATATATATATATATATATATACACACCCTGATAGAGAGATGAGGACAGGTTGCTATAGGAACAAGAAACAACCGTGGGGAGTGAAAGAGCAGCAAAGTTGAAAGACATAACTGTATACTGCAGTATGTGTCACCTTTGGACTAGTTCCCGTCGTATTGTTCTACAGTGAACTGAAGTGGAAGTAATCAGGCTTCTTTGAGAGGAGGAAGAATGTCACGGTAATGAGAAATAATCATCGGTAATTATGAAACTGAACTTAACTATTCGCAGCCGTTACTCGGCGACAACTTCCATCGCTATTAGAGCCACAGCCAGTTATTTTCCAGAGGTTGTAATAAAGTAAATAGAGAGCGGCTGTGTGTAAAGTTGAGTTGTTTACTCTTTCAAAGGCACTAACTCTCCCTCGGAGAAGAGAAATTCCTAAAGCGTGCATAGAAACGACAACACAACAAAGTCTCTCAGCCATTACTCATCTGGTTAATATGGTGGGACATTCTGCTTTTGTGAGCGGTGGCATATTTATGTTTGTTTTGTTTACATAACGTTTATATAAAGTCCCGCTGATCCTTCTTTGGAACACGGTTGTTTCTTCACGGCAGACCTGTGTCATCAACGTCGCATAATTACAGAGTGCAGTTTGTGCAAGTGGCGTTCTTTTAAACCACGGGTCAAGTAATGAATTCTCTTTCACCTCTTTCCTTTGAGAAGGTCCTTCCAAATTCAGCTTATTTTTTGTCGCCATGATAAAGAAGGTATAAACTTAAACTTAAAAGCTCTTGACCCGGCTGATATTTTAACAGACAATGGTGTGAACACCACCAACACTGTCTCATCATGAAGAGCCGTGTCGATGATGTCGTCACACTGCAGCGATTGTTTCTCAGCAAAACCTCCGGAGGCTGCAGCAAATTAAAGTGATCGCTCTGTGCAATCTACTGCCGTCTGAACACATCTGTGTCCGGGTGGAAAGATGTCCCAGCAAAACATTAATCACAAAGGTAAACTCTCAATTAACCAATTAACACGGAAAGACACTTTAGACTGAGGTGCAACAGACTTACGGTGGTTGAAGAGGGCGTCACAAGGAAGTGCCACAGTTAAATTTAAAATTATATATATATGTTAATACAAGAATTTTGTATCATTTTGAAGTCTTGACTTTACCAGAAGAAACCATATTTGGAGGAGGAGGGGTGGGCATGAGTGAGAGCTCACCCCCCTGCTATTGGTACCTTAAAGGGATACTTAAAGTCCCTTTTTATAATATTACTTGAGTAAAAGTCTCTTTATATGACTATATGATTTATTATATCATGAGTAATCTTCTGATATAAAATGTACTTAAGTAAAAGTATCAAAAAATGAGGGGTTAGGATAGAGATTTGGTGGATTAGTGGTGGGGTGAGTTGTCTTTCAACTGCAAGGTTGTGGGTTCAATTCCTTGCCCTGTCAGTCTATACGTGTCCTTGAGCAAGACACCAATGTTGAAGTGTGTGAATGGGTGAAAACTGTAAAGCAGCTCATCAAGACTAGAAAAGCTCTAAATAACTATGACCATAAGACCAACTCTTCTTCTGATTTTATTTGGTAGTAACAAAGTACAGATATGTAACAAAGTATTTGTACTGCAAAATTTAGAAAAGGAACATTGTGCTGAGAAAAATAGGTTCATTTTTCAATACAAACTTGTAATAAGAGGATTCGCCCCCTTGTGGCCACTCAAAAGAATACAAGCTTCAGGCACTTTTGCATTGGCTTCACTGAACTAGATTAGAAACTATCCATCCTAACAGTCTACAGTCTTGAAGATTGTAAAGTCCAGCATAGCATATGAGAGCTAGTGAAAACAACACAGCGTTCAAGGTGCGTTGAGCTTAGCTTGAAGAAGCATTCAAAAAATTCTTAAACACATGCAGCTGTTGATAGTAGATGACCACAAATTAGGCAGTAATGGAAACAGAAAGAAAGGGTTTTTATAAACGCAATCACGGATAAAACGTTTGTTTTGTATCTTTTTAATATACTGCAAATAGTCACAGTAACTGATCGAATTTTTACGATCAAGCGATGGATTGAGTCATCGAAAACTCAAAGGGTGGGCAGTCAACTTGTCAAAAAGTGGTATCGCTCAGGCGTCGATGAACACCTTTGCTGCATGAGAGAGAGAGGCAGACATGCCTGTTTTTGAATAGATATTTGGTTTATGTTTATAAAATATACAAATGAAACAATTGCTTATCACTATGGCGACATATAGGAGGAACAAAAACATAAACAAAACATTCGACTGAGAGAAATATTCATGTAACTTGTAAGATGTTTTTTTTCCCCCCTCTCGTTTCTTTTAGTTTATACGTGTCAGAGGAAGAAGAATTTTCCCTCTTTTCAACCTTCATGAAAAACAGAACAGCCAGAAAACGTCTGCGGGGACTGTTAGCTCAACTACAGAGCTCAGGGAGGGTGATAGACAGTCGGTAATTAAGGGCAGAAATAGAAATAATATGAGTGGGAGTAAAACAGCGAAAATGGGGTGGCGAAGTCAGACGCCTTAACTTTGTATAGGAGCTCCGGAAATATACAGTTTATGCCTGTTATTCAGTTCAGTTTTGAATTCACTTTCCTTTTCAGTTCTGCAAGGGTGTGTTGCACGTGTATCATGTTGTGTTTTTTAGTTGAAAGTATGTATCCCTGTTATGGCGCGTTATTGGATTACCAGTTATCTGCACTGTCAGCTTTTGTATAGTAACATAAACAAAAACTGAGGCCATAAGTTATGTGTGTGAGATATCACATTGTTACCCGAGCGCTAATCATTCTTTGCTGCTAGAGGCGCTTCGTTCACAGCCTCCCCCTCTGTGTCTTTATTTGTCCCTCCTTCTCTCTCTCTGTTTGTCTTCTGCTCTTTATCTCTCCTTTTCGTCCTCTCCATCTGTCTGTAATGGTATTTCAATAGGACAGATAGCCACAGGAATCCGATACGCGGTGCATCTAATTGAGTCTTTAATAGGTTGTGTGATGTCTGCTTGTTGCCAGTTCACACTGAGAGCGACTGTGAGACAGAAGTCACACTTCAAACGACACGCCACAGCCAGCTGGACTCATCTGGAAGTGGAAAGGTCAGTCTGCATGGCTGCGTCAACGGCAATGACATGTTGTTTGTAAAATTTTATGCACTGAAAAGTACTTCCCCCCCCTCCCCTCCTCATCTGGTGAAAATGTGTTTGTGATTTGGTAAGGATCCAGATTCCTGTTTATTAGAGATGCACAGTAGAGAGAGAGAGAGAGAGAGAGACTGAGAGCGGATCAAAGAAGCACTTTTAAGTTTTGTGGTATTGATAGAAATGTTCTCCCGTGTAATAGTGTCAAAACAAGAGCTGAGGCAAAGAAGACATTAATATTATACTTCCATTCTAAAGGCTTAATGCCCAAATGAGAATTTTGTTCCCTTTTTTTAAACTGGCATCTTATTCAGTTCCTGAATTGATTTGAGCTCTTACAGTATTTCAAAATCTGTCTCCATTAGAAACAACTCACTCCACTGAACTAATCCTCTCTCTGAACAAAAAGGTCTCATTATAGTCTGACGATATAAGTTTAATTAGCATTGAAAATGAGCAGCTGTATTTCCCCCCCCATCTATAAAATGTAGTGGTTCGACTGTGGCCCATAGCAGCTCTGTTGTATTTAAATTTTAAAGGTAGAGCGTGTAAAAAAATGAGAGACATCTACTGTAATCATGGTGTGTATACCAGGGCCTTAACACTTGCCCCTCCTTTTTCCAAATGTGTCAGTGAACCAGAAAGGCTGTTGATCTTCTTCATTTCAGTAAACGTCCTCTTTAAAACATGAAAGACAATCTCTGGCTGGTTTGTCTGTGTGGGCTGTTGTAGAAACATGGCGGCACAAGGTGATGGCCTCCATGAAACAAGGCTCAGAACAAAACTGAGTTGGTAAAGAAATGTAACTTTAACTGAAATACATAGATAATTTGGTTATAACGAGGTAAAATGGAAATAAGTGCATTAATAAGTACATTTTTTATCGTTTCAGATAGGTTTTGGGTGTAAAGTGTTTTCTAAAATAAAAGAAAGGGAAACTATTCCTTAAATCTTACAAAGATAGCGTGTTTCATTGGTTGCCTGAGGTGTAATTTAGAAAAGTAATTGGTTGCAGAAATCGATGCGACCAGTAGAGGGCGGTGTTGGATAAGGAGAGAGGAGAGAGGCGAAAAGATTCACGCGAAGTGGGAGCCAGGTAGTTAAGTGGTAATGACTCTGATAACTGTTGAAGAGTTTTAAGGAAACAATTGAAGAAAATTTGAACACCTGAGCACACAGTTTGTATGTTAATACGAACGGGAGTGTGAGTGAAGGGAGTCTGAAGCAGAGTTGAAGTACACGAGGAGTTGCTGACGACTGGAGGACGCTATCGGCTAAGCTAAGTGAGCTAGTACTGAGCGCCGAGGGACGTAAGGACGCCGTGTCCGGTGAGGGAGGACTGATGGAATCTTCTGGACGGGAATATCGCCTCGGTTTCATCGTTTGGACCACCCGCCGTTGGGACCGAGACTGAAAGCTGTAAGTAAAAACTGTATATTTGCTGTTGGACATGAGTAGGAAGAAGAGTTTATCATCCGCAACTCACAGGCCTACAACGTTTTTGTTTGCGTTCTGTGTTTGAGACCTAGCGTGTGTTTGTGTGAGTGTGGGCCCACAGTTTGGTGTAGACTTCAGGTGTTTCATATGTTGTGAAAGAGTACAAGGGTTTAACAAGAAAACAGGTGGAAGAGGGACGCTATATACTTTACAGGTGTGTTATTTAAGTTTCTACAGTAATCAATTAGAGCTGCAGCTAACGATTATATTCATAATTTATTAATCTGTCGAGTATTTTGTTCCAGTTTTTGTCAAACCTGGAAATTATGATGTTCTCACATGTCTTGTTTTGTCCACAAACGAAAATGATTCAGTTTTAATGATTTCTTTGTTGTATGGAGAAAAGAAACCAGAAAATATTTACATTTAAGAAGCTAAAACGATCAGAATACCTGTTGTAATGAAAAAACCCTCAAACCAATATTGATTATCATTGACGATTCATTTAGTAATCGATTGATACTCTATTATTTGAGTAATTGTTTCAGCCCTACAATCAATCATGATTTTTAGTTGGGTGGAATGTGGATGTAAAGGTAAAGGTCAGTGGGTTAAATATCCAGAGCGATAGGTTACTGTTTTTAGTGTGAGGGGGATTGAATGGCACTATTTTTGTTATGTTTTATTTAAAGAAAACAGTAGAACCTTGTCATTCCCTTTTAACGTGAGTCAATATATCTTAGCAAATAAAGGAGTATCGGGGTGCTACACTTACATAAATGTCATTTCTAGCTGAGACCCCCCAGACTTCCCTTTCCCTTGGCCACATTATCCAACCCTGACTGTAAGATCCCAGGGCTCCCACCTAGTCCTTGGTCTGTCCAACTTCTCCCAGTCGGACATGCCCTTCATGGCGTCCTTACCATTAGGATCAGCAGTTCTAAATCTGAGGCCACGGTTCTCAGTAGGAAACCGATCGATTACCTACTCAGGTCTGGGTTGGGAATGAGTCTTTGCCCCAAGTGAAGGACTTTAAGTGTCTCAGGGTCTTGTTCACAACAGAGGGAACAATGGAGCGTGAGATTGGCCGGAGAATCGGAGCAGCGGGAGCCGTATTGCGTTCACTCCACTGTTGTGACGAAAAGGAAGCTGAGCCAAAAGGCAAATAGACAAAAGAGCGATGGGTAAGGCCCATAAAACACGGGTACAGGCGGCTGGAATGGGTGGCTATCTCAGAGACGGGGTGAGAAGCGCAGTCATCCGGGAGAAACTCAGAATAGAGCTGCTGTTGAGTTGGTTCGGGCATCTGGAAATCCAAGAATCAAGACAGATATATCTTTTGTCTGTTATATAATGACTTTGACTCTGAGTGGGTGATTCAGGTTTGTCTAATGATGTAACAGTGCTTGCGTTAAAGTGAGTGCTTTTCTTATAAGACATGTAGAGTTCAACCAGTTTTTGGTTACGCCGATGCCAAAATCATCCTTTAACATCAATGGAAACATTATCTCGTCATTATCTGATTCAGGGTTGAATAACTACAAGCAAGTCATTGTACTCCATGCTGTGCTCATGACATGGTGCATTACAACGAAACATAATAATTATAGGGTAAGATTTGATTTGTTTTATCAGCAAACATCATTAGAGATTACATTTTAGTCTAATCTTTATTTATATCAAGTCATACTTTTACTGAATGAGGTTCGTTTTAGACAGACTAAATGAAATACGGCACAGACATGAAGACTTTTGACATATGATGTTTTGTACAGATAAGTACATGTTCATGTGTAATTAGGCGTAATTCTCCTTTTGTGGTGTCTGTGTGGACATGTATGTACCAACCAGGGCTGCAGTGACTATATTCTATCTCTGCTTAGCGGCAGGATAATTAACATCTTCACCTGGCTCCTGGTTTGTTCGTTTAAAAAGCCTAATTAATCACAGGGACAACGTTGGGACTGGAGTCAGTGCCGCCAAGCGTGAAATTACCTTTCTCGGAGACTGGGCTCAAACGTCCATAAACAGTGATCCTGCCAGCCTTCCCCTCTGTACCTGACTCTGCCATTCTTTATCTGGCTCTGTACATGGCCTTGGAATGAGCTAGAGAGGAGAACAGGAGCAAGAAAGAGCAGCAGAGCTGGGAAACATTGCCGAAGAATAAAAATGAAGAAGGAGATCTGAGGGGGAATTGTTTCTTTTGTGATATCCCACTGCGCCGACAGACTGATGGTCCTGCTCTGCTGGGTAAAAATAAAATGAGCTGGTGGGCTAGCGTACCTGATACACCTCCTCTGGCCCAATCGATGACTTTGAACTTTCCAACATGGTAACAGAGAGAACTTCTTTACATCAATAGACGTGCACTATCATATCCCACTGCTGGTGTTGAGTGGAGCGGCAGCTGTTCTGGGAGAAGCCTGTATGAATCACTCCGACACCCACACTCCTAACCTCACCCTCTCTTCCTACCTGCACACCAGGCAAATCCCCCCCTTCCTCCCCCGCCCACCACAAGCCGCCAACAGCATCAACCGTCTTTGTACTTAACCTCACACATCACAGCTAACTCGTATATCAATGCTGGGTTGAGACAGCGGAGAAGGGGATGCGTGCCTATTTCTAGCCCAGTAGGAGTGGATAATGGCCGCTGTGTGTTTGTTTGTGTGTGGAATGCTGTTGAACTTGATGGAGGTGCATATGCTTGACTGTGGTGTGTGTGTGTGCTGAGGCAGATCTGCAACACTACAACACATGACACATACTGAAGCACAGACATTAAAATGTGCAGACAACATCCAGTCCAGTCAGTCAACTCATGTTTAAAATGTTTGTCAAAGTTTCTCCTCTACAACGGAGTATTAGGGCCAAAGTAAAGATATTTTCTTTTAATGCTTTGAGAATAAAGTGGTAATATTATGAGAATAAAGTCGTAATCTTTAGAGAGCAAAGTGGTGATATTATGAGAATAAAGTTGTAGTATTATGAGAATAAAGTCATAACCTTTGGAGAATAAAGTCGTAATATTATGCGATTAAAGTTGTAATTATTAGTCAAGCTAAATCTCAGATGATCAGCTCCAACCACCTGCGTCAAGATGAGGAACGCGGAGCTTTTGGTGAAGTTAAATTCTGATTTGGGCTTCACAAATAAAGAAATACTTGATCTTTTTGTCACATTAGCGCCACATTATCTTTAGCATCAGTACTCTGATTGTGAAAGAAACAGTTTGTTTGGAAGAATGAATCACACAGGCAGCAGATCATCTCTTTTGTGGAGGAGGAAATGGCTGGTAGTGGTCGACTTCAAGGCTACTGCTGGTTACATCTGCATTCTGTTGCTTATTAGTAATAATAATACATTTGATTAAATAATGATTACAAAAATATCATATCGCAGCTTTATTGTCATAATATTATAACTTTATCCTTATAATATTATGACTATTCTCGTGACCATTTAAAGGAAAATGAAGTAGAGAAAAAAACAGAAAGAAGAGCAGAGTCCTGCTGTGAGACTGCAGATAAACAGTGAGGGACAGAGAAGAGGACTGTAGCTAAACCAACTCTCTTTGTGTACAGTATGTGGTTAAAGTGTAAATATTTTGAGTATGTCACTTCACTTCTACGTGTTTGCTGAACAGGAGGATTAATACCAGAGCATTTACGTTAATATTCTGTACAAACACTGATAAACAGTGGTGCTGACCTGCTTTGGCCTCCACTAAAGTGTTCGTGTGTCCATGTGCGTGTGTGCAGAGTGAGGACAGAGCTACTCCAGAGGACTCACCCCCAGCAGAGATGATTCATTTTAAACCTAATTTTTAAACACTAAGCAATTTTCATTCAATTCAAACTCATTAAAATCTGGCAAGGTGGGCGATGAGTAACACGTTTTCCCGTGGGGTGACAAAGTCGGAAGAAATGTATTTTTATTAAACTCAACGCTCACTTTAATGCAGCAGGAAAAGAAACATGCAAGTTTGTTATCCCATCTCATCATTCCCCACAGGTTAAATAAGATATGAGGAATAATATCTTCAACCCTCTGTCTGAGTCAACATGTGGATGATAAGTTGGTGAGGAGGCTGAAGTGACGTGTCAAATTAAATGACAGGCAGAGAGAGAGAGAGATGGACAAGACGTGCTGTAGTTTAAAAAACTGGGAATGTGTGTTTGACGTGTATGATGGGGAGTGAGCCTTGTCATGTATGCAGTGCAGCATGAGTTGACTGCCTGAACGAGCTCACAGGCTTCACTACATTAACTTTGGGAATACAGTGTACCTGCTGTCTCCTTTCCCCTACTGCTTCTCCTTGTATTTGCTATTTGTTTATGTCAGCTCTCTCTCTGTGTGTTTGTGGGTTTCATGACAAGGCCTAGGGGAAAACCTGATCGCAACACGAACGAGGTGAGCTCCCTCTTCCCAACTCCCAAGAAAATACCAGCAACACGTTGATCAAACCATTTTAAAGGTTTACTAAAACAAGCATGAGATGTCTGCAGGCAGGCAGGCAGGCAGGCAGGCAGGCAGGCAGGCTGTCTGACTGTCTGTGAGTCACTTGACTGCAGCAGCTGGGATGATTGATCAGGCCTCTTATAGTGGAACCTCCTGTGAATGACCAGTCAGCTTCCAGGATCCACTGAGACCATCAAGCATGCACACCTGCAACCACTCACCACTCAATCACACACTCACACACATTCAGGAAAACACACGCAAGGAAAGGGAAGGCACGCGTTAGTGGTTCACCTGCACACCTGAGTCACACTCACTACAATTAGAATTTGTTTTATTTGCAAACACACACCACTTAGTGATTAGTTTATTTTTCACACCAGTGCAGTTAAGGTTACTAGAGCCCTTGACCTGTCCCAGGATTTAAACTGGTCACCCTATGGATACAAGGGTTATCTTAAACACCTTAAAATTCAGATGTTTATCATGAGACTTGACTTGGGCCCAGTCCCAATGTCGACCCTCACATAGTGCTTTCAGACAGACACAGTTCTGGTTCTGGCTCTTGTGCCTTTCTGGAGCCTCAGAACCATGGTGCTTTCTGGCAAACCAGTCTGCGTTCACACCGGTTTAAGAGGAACCAAAGTGGGAGAATGTTGCGTTTTGTCTGCAATTTGCACGGCTGGCAATATATCGATTTTTTTAAAAATGTATTTACTATTTCTCTTCTATCCTTTTCTCTCTTTATATTTATTTTTAACTCCTCCTTGTGTTGTTATGTATAACTACCCTGCGTGCCTTAGTTGCTATATAAAGTTCCATCCATACTAACGCAACTGAGAGCATACAGTATATCACGTGACCTTTCAGGTACGCTGGGCATGCACACGCTGGCGTACGAAGTAGATTCTTTCGCATTGCAGATGTGTGATTATAGTTTCAGAGAGTGCAATGTAAGAGGAACACCATTTGTGAAAACAAAGCACATGGATAAATCCCTGTGGTTTTCAAATGAAAACATAGCCAGAAGCATTTTCAGACTTTTCTGTTTTCAGGTCACAGAAATGCTGGGGTGGTGTTGACGGCGGGGTGTGTCTGCAGCAGAATGTAAACATTTTTAAACGTGGACGTAACCAAAGACTCTGAGGCTCGTTCACGTTCGCACTTGTCGGTGAGGGCTGAGCACTCATCAAATGTGTGATGACCCTCCAGCAGGCATTTTGAGCAATTTATGGCCACTTTGTGTAAATGATCATTTCTGCCTGAGCTTTACCCACAGTTTAAAGCATGTGGATAACAAACCAATCTGCAAACTATGAACAGCAATGTTAAAAAATGTAAAATAAAACAGGCATAAGGGGAGCAAACAACTCTGATGTTGCCAATACAAAGATAATGTGTATTTAGAGGATAGACAGCGGAATGTAAGAATATGTAATAAAGTTTATTAATCAACCATTTATTTTATTTCTTGCAAAATGGCGACTTTTGCACATGGTGTAAATTCTTTATTTCAAAATAATCCCTCATCAGCTCTTCAAGTCAGCAGAGAGTAAACAGCGTAAAATAAAACCTCCCAAATCTGCCAATTAAAGGCAGATTTTTGGCATCATCTAGGTAAAGTAATGCGATGCATAAAAGTGTTTGTATGTGCTCTCTGTTTATATGACTTTAGGACTATAAAGCCCCTCGCTCTCTGGCTCTCCTTAGCAGGTGACGCCATCAACGTCCATGAGGGCTTATGGTGAAAAATTGGGATTGTACCTCACTATAAATAAAAAAAGGAAAGTCCAAATAATGGGACTGTATAAACAGATGAACATCCTCATTAAATGAGTAATACACACGCAAAGATCCCAGAAATGCATCTGTGCAGCATGCATTTAGGCCAAGAAATAACACACTCTCACACAACATTCCTTTGTGTCAGTGGGAGCTATCTTTCCAATCTTTCTATAGAAATTTGTGATGAGCTGTGTGTTTTGTGGTTCCTCTGGGAACTGGCACATGTAATGAATTTTGGTTTCATAAACTTCTGGGCCACTGGGAGCTTAGAGTAAACAAATATTTAAGACATTACATCCAGACACCGTCATGCTCACGTTGTCCATGTGGAATAATTCTGTGAGTTCTCATATCTGCATGTGTGTGTGTGTGTGTGTGTGTGTGTGAGAATTGTTTTGTTAGTTGTGTGTGCGCTTGTTTGTGAAGGCAGATGTATTTTGCTTCTGCTGCTGCTGCTGCTGCTGAGTTTCTAGAAAAATCAGAACACAAATGTAGGGTGTGGGGAAAAGAATTAGGAGAGAGGAGCAGTGAGAAAGAAAATGAAAAAAAAAAGGGAAAATCAGAGTTTCAGGGAGTGAAATGTCGACGCCAGGCTGCTCACTGGCAGCTGACAGACGGAGAATGTGGCCTGATTTTTGGGCTGCAATCAAATCCCTATAAACGGAGTGATCATTCAGTCTGCCTAAACCCTCCTGCATTACTGCCAACCAGTGAGGACATGCACGACTACTTCCCACATGCACACACAGGCCGCATTTGTGACAACAGAAAGGAGGAGTTTCTCGCAGGATTTGTGATCTGCACACACGCCGCATATGCATAAATAAACAAAAGTGACTGGGGTATGAAAAATGAGGAGTGGAGCGAGGAGATTACAACAAATATAAGAAAAAGACAGGAAGATGTTGGAAATGAAAGAGATTATGTATAATCCCTAAACTCCCTTGGGGGTCGAGAGTGTGCTTTTTGTTCAGTGTACAGTGTGATAAATTGTGATATTTCAGAGGTGATGTCAGTGTTGTGACTTAATGTCTGATAAGCTGCTTACACTGTAATATATACATAACTTTATCAAAACTATCCAGGCAGGTGTTTTAGAATAACCTGATAAACGGAGAACATTTGAACCCCACGGATGGAGTTTACCTTTTGATCTCAGTAAGAGGTGACACACACTTACACACACACACACACACACAAAGCAACAACCATGTTTGCTTCTCAGTTTTTGTTGAAAAGAGGGGGGGGGAAATCATCGGGCTTCATGTCAGAGCCAATTGAGAACTTCTTCCATCTTAGTCTGAACCAATAAGCTGGGAGCTTACCTGTGCACTTACTCCTCTCAGAGCGAGACTCAGTGAGTATAGAAACACCACGTCAGGGAAAAAGAAAAACTCTTAATGTTTCTGCCTCAAGGTTCCTGCTGTTCCCAGCCAGCTCCTCACTTTGCCCCTGCAGTCACCAGGAGCTCATACAGTGAACATATTGTGAAGTAAGAGGGGGCTTTTTTTTCTTCTTCACATGTGCACACAGGTGGCCGATTATGCGAACGCTTGCTCCTAAATTCGTCATGTTCTCATAGAAACCAGAGGAGAAGAGCTCGATGACAGATGGATGGATTGTTTGATTGATATCATTAAGCTTGTCTCAAAGACTGCGGCTGTTCCTGCTGTGCAACTGTGTTCACAGTGATGATGGTGACAGATTTACTCAAAACTCCTTTTGTTGTTTTACGAAACAATGGCTCCTTGATTTCAGCCCTATACACAAAAGCTGACTTGTTATTTGTTTTTTCCATGACTGAAATTCAATAAAGCTGTCAATAGAAGCTGGGTTTTAGTTGGAAAATGTTAAATGAAAACACTTAAGACAGTTAACATCGTCATTAAGGCAGGAAATAAATAAACATATTGGAGTCAATATCAGGTTCTTCATGTGACAATGAAAAGTGTAATATCACTCTTAACAGACTTGATTTACAAAAGAAAATGCGTATGGTAAACGTAAAAACCTTCCTTCAGGAACAAAATCCAATAAAGACCTGGGAGAATCTGCTCACCTTTAACTGATAAAAACTAAACTGAAAATCTGACTGACTTGTATACTTATTTTGTGATTTATTTGTCCAGTGTTACTTAACCTAATGTGATAGCATAAAGACAAAGGGTATGTAAGTGAAGTTAAGTAAAAAAAAGCTAATAACGTACTATGTAGTTGAAACAGGTTTTTAATTGGGATGCCTCAAGGTCAGTTTTTCGTATCGAGTCATTTTACACCTCTTTAAACTACGAACACATTTATGCGAATCCATTTCAAGCCATTTCAAAAACATAATTCTCCAACTATGTAACAAACATCCTGCTCCCATAAAGAAGAAATAAACAGCCCCATTATGACTTGCTCAAAATGCTGTTGTAGTCAGCATATAGGATTTTTGGATTGGATTGGATTTTACATTTTACTCTTTCTGCTATCTGATCCAGTCATTTTAACCTCTGTCAAATACAGATTATTGTATTGGCTCATCTCTGGGTTTAAACTTAACTTTAAACTTTGTCAGCATTTTGTCTTGCAATAAAGTTTTTTTTTTAATTATTATTATTATTATTATTATTATTATTATTATCATAGTCCTCGATTATAAAGCTTTTGTTATTATGCCACTAACAAAGACTGTTGACAAATGACTTTGAACTGCAAATAAGCCACATTTGTGTCACGTCTACATTTAAAGTCAAAGGGTGCCGTAGGCAAACCTGGGAACTTTTTTGTCCTAATGCAACACAAGCAATTTGTATTCAGGTGAGCCATGTTTCAGACCAGAATCCATTTCCTCACTACAAAAGTGAAACAAGCTCCATTTAGATAAAAACAGTTGCCTGTTTATCACTAAAATGTTCCACCTGTGAGCACAAGACACCGTATTTCTCACTGTCCCAGTGTCCTGCTGATTGACTGACATGTTCTGACCTGCTCTGTGACACTGACAACATCCTCAACGTTCGTGCTGTGAGGGTCACTCGACAAGGCAGAGCTCAAAAACACATCGCCTTTACAAAAAATCATCTGCAGAGAGAAATGGATGCTCTCTCTCTCTATTCTCTGAAGTCTTGTTCTGTTTCAAAATAAAAGTGGGATGTGGTTTGGGGTGGGTCCATCTGTCTCTCCGTCTTTAGGGCACTGCAATGACATCGCCTCCATTGTCACAGCTGAGAAATGGTTTCCCCACTATTTGCATTTTTATTGACGCTCCAAATTGCAAATAGCTTTCTCCTCCTTCTGTCTTTGTCTTTGCATTGAGGGAGAAAACCCTCATTTGTTTAAGCAGGGCCAGTATAAATCACGAGTGAAGTGAACTCATCTCTGAATAAAACATCAGGTGGCAGACAGAGCACACTGGAAGTAGTTATCACCATTTCTTTGGGTGTTCCTGCTCTTCTTTTGCTCTTTGAAAAGTGCTGTACCTTTCTGTTCGCTACAGAGCTGACACTAAGGTGACTTGCACGTGAATTCATTTTTGTTTAAAAGGTCTGCTTTGGATACACCTGCCATCAACACTATCCTGGCGATGGTTAGTTTGGCTGCTTCTGTTTCATTTTAGAGACTGCATTTTAGTTTGAACTGTCAGAAATGAAGACTTTTGTAAACCTTAATAAGCTGGATTGGCTGTTTTTCGTCTATCAGCTGTGAATGCAGAGCTCAGTTATCACTTTTAGATTCAGTCAAACCATTGTTGTTTGTTTTTCACTTTCTGGAACAACAGCAGCGGGAGAGAGTCACTAGAATATGCACACCCAGTGTGACATGCATTTTCAGTTAAGTTAATATGGACGAATGATGAAACTGTGATGATGATGTTAATACTCCGATTTTGGACTAAGACAATTCAGTTTTCTTAATGTCATGTAATGTATGTTACTCCAACGTACTAACATACCTGGATAATGCTATTCATAGTCCGATTAAATGCGAGGACGATGTATGAACTGTAGTACTTTTGCTGGAAATCATACAGCGGTTCTGCACATATATTTAATTTTCTTCAGAAAAGTTAATTTTCACTGGTTAGAATGATGTTGTAAATATCGGGAGAAAATATCCTGTCTGGTGATTAAATATTAAAGCAGCTTGTCATAAGCTCGTCTCTAGTGCGCCAGGGGAAAAAACCTTTCCTTTTTATCTTTAGGAAAATGTTGTCCAAAACAGTGTCCTTGCCTGAAAGAGAGAAACCAAATCACTGGCAGATTCGTCTGAGTTCACCCAGACATGCACTCATCTCCCAGCCGTTAGTATAGAGTAGCTGTTGGTCATGAATGTATTTAAGCAAACCTTGATTTTTTACCACTTGGGACGGCACCCAAAACTTTTATTATTTCATCATACTTTATTTCATTTCATTTCATTCGTGCCTGAAAGTGGCTCACTCGCTGTTGAGTCTGAATCAGGGACTGAAAGAAAATACTGTAATATTGTCACTGAGCTCCACTGTGTTGCTGTTGTTTTCTTCTTCTTACATCTCATTTAGTTTCCTATGCATGTGTGATGTAACACCACAGGGCCGTCCAATCACTGACAATGGGAACAGTTTTAATTGGCTTTTTTTGTTGGAGTGTGTTCACCCAGGTCAGAGAAAATCCTGGGTTTATTTGCTAATATAGGTGTGAAAGAGGCTTCAGTTAACTCAGAGTCAAGTACATGTAACACATCTTATGCTTCTGCTATAAGGGACTAACCAGTAATTGGTTAGACACATTGATTGCCTCACCATTTGCTGCACAAGTACAGTATGGATTGGGCCATTACCACAGTCACTACCCTGTAGTTGCAAACATCTGTCCCGCACTCTATACATGAGAGTGCAATTACTTACCAGTCAGTGAATTACAGTGAAATCTGAGTCACAACATCTTTCTCTTCCCCGCTGCCTTTCTCACTTGTCTCACTTTCACTGGAATTGAGCAACAGCGAGCGGATGAAATTTCATTGTTTATGTATTTATTCATTGTGAAACGGGGATTACTGACTTTACAAGGTCATTCAAACAGATGAGTGAACACTCTATTTACCCAAATGTAAATACGGGCTCACGCTGGGCTCCAGTCTCACGGCTCTAGATTTAGCCGCTGTCATCATTGTCCTTCATTGTCAACCAGAAAATTGTTTTTGCTTTAACAGCTGATTAAGTTTTTCCAGCCTCCATTAGGGTGTGGAGAGCTTGGAAAATGAAAAAACACACACGCACACACAAAATGAGCTCTTGATAATTATTCTATAATCTCACACAGTTGTGAATCTTTCAATTCATATTACATGGATGTAAAACACCTGCAGTCTTTGTTTTGAATGAATGGATATATCACACAGGTTCCTCTTTTTGGATTTTGTCTTTGTGTTGGAACAAGAATCAAAATGATAAAGCAGATTTTAATATTGACAATGAACAGAACCTGAAAATGTATTTAGAAAACCCACATGCAACATTTAAAGCTGCACTGATGTTTTATTCTCCACCTGTTTGGTGTTTATGAGCAGAGACAAAGTAGCAATTCCCATCATGACCTTTTTTTCATGGTCACTTTTTAGTGTTTTCAGTCATATTTCAACGTATCGTACATTTGTTTATATTTAAAGGTTACACACTGTTTTTTAGATTCAAGTTTTTTTTTATCACACTTGTGATACAGTTACAGGCGAGTGAAAACTTCAAAAAATTAGATTCATGATTGTAGGTACTTTATTGTCAATTCCACATACAGCATACATAGGAAGAAAATTGCGTATTTCTGGCAATAAAAATTTTTTGAAATTAGAGTAAAGTGCAGACACTATGTACACGATGCAGTGTAAACACAGCCTCCAACATAATTTATTTTATTAATTTGAACTTAAGTTGATGGCAAACTGACAAAAGTCAGTCTGATTTTTGCTCTGTTTTGGTCTCCACCACTTTGTAAAAGGGGCATATTTAGACCTAAATGCATAGTCTGATGTTTTTATTTGAATTATTTTGCCAAAACATAGAGAGAGAGATAGTTGTGTGCTTGTAGGAAAAGGCCATTAAACCAAAACGATCAGTTGAAAGATGCTGCACTGCTCATTTGTTATTTGAGTCGTATAAACACACTCAGTCAGTGCAGCTTTAAAGAAGGAGACTGTTTACATGCAGAAGCACTGATGTCACTGATGCAGAAATGAGGATAAACACCAGGGTAAAAATAAAAAAAATGACCATGTCAACACGATAATGCTGCATATGAAAGGAGAAGTTAATATGGTAATAGTTGTTTATCTCTTATTTTTTGTGACAGGTGACACTAAGACCAGTCCAGGGTTGCAAACACACACACTGCTATCCCTCTTGTCTACTTTTCTGATTTCTCTCTTGGCTTTGCTCCAACAAATGGACTATTTTGTCTTTGCTTGAAACAAGAAGAGACGAACATCATGCAGCACAAAAGTACAAGCTGAATTTGAACCTGTGCTGCCGCAGTCAGGATTGTGCACCGCCAGGTGAGCCCTGCCCTCCCTCCTCTTCAATCTCTTTTATCATCCCTTTGACATCTGCACACAGGAGGTAAAATGGACTCATCTGTCTGTCTGTCAGAGTGAAAGGTCATTACCCAGTGAGGGGGGACAGGGCAGGACACGGTAAAGGACACCTCAAGGTAATTATGAAGGAACCAGGCACACTTCGGTTTCCCTTGGTTAGCATATTACAACATAATGCCGTATTAAAAATTTATTTGACATCATGGATGAATGAAGGCTGGAAACAATATCTCACTTGGGTTCAGACCTAAATTTTACAGCTGCGGTGTGTATTTTTTGATGTTGTGTGTGTGGTCTGTTAAATGTTTGTGAACATAAACGATGAAACATAATTTGTATGTCGGGTCCTGCGCGTGATAATTATCTCTGTCAAGGAAATCAGACCTGATTGAGGAAATGTTGTGTGTATTCTCTTTGCATCGCTGCTTTTTCACTCATAATCCAACCTGTCTCGCTTTACTAGCACAATGTTGCTGTGGCCTTCATCTTAGCATTCAACAAATCACTTCCTGTGTGCAGTGGGGTTGCAGTAGCATTAGCAGTGATGTCTCCAGCAGGTGGCGCGCTGAGAAACACAATAATCAGTATTGTGCGAGCTCATTTGACAAAATATTTGAATGTGACATTAACATGTTCTTATATTTAAAGGTTTTGTGAGACAGTTTTAAGGCAGAAGTTATAAAAATTTGAGATCCGATAAAATGTGTTCACTCAGTATGATCGTTGGCAGTTTAAAAAGCTGTGTTAAAAGACATAAAATTTTATGTGTTGTGATGTATTATGAGAGCAAGCTGTTGATAAAACCACTAGATTGATTTAAGCTCGGGGCTGTTTGAGACTTACAGTGTAATCATACCACATGATTCCCATCAGTAATCGTGAAATTGTAAATGTTTCAGGGTTTTTTGTTTTTTTTTCCCGATCCCTTCACAGATTCATCTTCCATTTTTGCTTGAAAGCACATCATGTGATACGAGCGAAAGCTTTTAAAACGACTCTGTGCCGTTGTTTCTTAACTGCTGTTGCTGAGCATGAACAATGAGAATCAGTTTTTCAGGCTAAATGGATGAAAACAGTTTAAAGTGCTCCGGGGGTCGGTGGACATTTTGAATAATGTATAATTTGATCTATTAGCTGAGAAGGAGAAATGTGATATGGTTAAAAACAGAATACTGCGCCTCAACTGTTGAACAATACAACCGTATGGTGTTTGACAAATTTACATAACAAGGAGGAAGCATTTGAAAGTAAAATGAACTCTTTCTGAAATTTCACCATCAGCTTCTCTGAGACCCTGCGACCTCCTCTCAGTATTCATGGACAGTTTGGTGTGGGAGATATCCCATATTTGTGTTTTGGCTGAAATAACAAAAAATTTTCATTGAAACAAAATGAAATGCCTGTGGCTTGTTGGACTGACAGCAGCAACAGATTCTGCTTGCACCTGATAAAATTTTTACATCGCCTCCTCTACAAGGAGGATCAGTGTGAGCGATTTGAGAGACGACAGATACAGGCACGCTTACACGGTTGCGCAACCAGTAATAAACCATCTGTTCGAGGAAATGCCAAATAAATACTATGTAGTGTGTGAATGTGATGATGTAAAATGAATTGAATTATGGAAAAGGTCTGTAAAGGAAGCACAGCAGATTGTGATTTAATTGGTTTGTGAAGTAGAACAAAAGGGCAATGATAATGAGCATTTGGGCATTTTATATGGACTTTTCCATAGTTTCCTTAGAAGTGTTATTTACAAACTGTTGCTGCTTCAGTTTGATGGATTGGCAGCTTTTTTTTACATACTTAATAACACAAATTAGGCCATGTGCCATCAAGCAGAGTTTTGTAGTTCTTTTTGTGGCGCAGACCGGAAACGACAAGATCCATAGTGTCAATACAATCACATGTATTCCTCCTTTTTTCATATTGTTCTTTTAATTGTTAAATCCCCTCACTCAGTCGTCCTCTACTGCTTTTATCCTCCACATGAGGGGGAACGCTGGTGCATATCTCAGTTGACATAGAGTGAAAGGCAGGACACACCCCGGACAGGTTGCCAGTCCATCACAGGGATGCGTGTCCATTTCTCCCGATACATGGTCCATGTTTTTTTTGTTTTTCCATTAGCGATGGTACCTGGTACCTTCCAAGCGAGCTGAGGTGATACTCTACACGACTTCATCAGATTGCCGGCCACTGAGTGCCGTCACAGGAAGAGTCATGAGCGTGACATCCGACACAAGAATCAAAGGGAACAATGCCATTAAGGAGTTACTATATTGTAATGGACAACCAACCAAACCGCGATCTGTGTCAAGGCGAAGCGAGTCGTGCCTGGACCATGTAGTGGAAAAGGGGCAATAGAGATTAACAACCATCCACTCTCCTATGGTCAATTTAGAGTGTCCAATTTGTCTAATCCCCAAATCTGTTGCAGGGAGCTAGAGCCAATCCCTGCTGACATAGGGAAATGTAGTGTCCAATTAACCTCTGAATGTTTTTGGACTGTGGGGGAAAACTGGTGAACCCAGAGAAAACCCACGCACATACAGGTAGAACATGCAAACTCCATGCAGAAAGGCCCTTGTTCCGACCCGGTCACAAACCCAGGTCTTCTTGCTGCAAAGGCAAGAGTGAAAACTACTACACTAAGCGTGGTTATTAAATCTTTTTTTATATATATATTATTTTGTTGCTGTTTTCATATAAACCCATGAAGGTTTCTACTGCTCCCTCACTCGTATTTTCATCTCGTTTTTCTACTACTTATATGTGTTAAATTAATAAAAAAATAATAAAGGTGGAGAATGGAAGAGCAATAAATGTAAAACGGTGTCATGAAAGAGTGGGGTGAAGAAGAGAGATGAGTTCACGGACAGATGGCTGATGGAGGGTGAAGGCAGTGTGGGTTATAGTTGGGAGGGGCAGTTTCAAATCTTGTTATTTTTCTGTCTATGAAGTCTCCTGTCGAGCCTGGTTTGCCTCACGCTCGTCTGAGTCCACAAACATAGCACGCCACCCCTTTTCCCATGCAGGTCAGCAACCTGCACCATCCAGGCGCCTACAGCAGCTCTGCTCGCACAAAGGACAACAGCACCTCCCCGACAAAGACACACCCACATGTGCACATGAGCTCGCACGACCTGCAGCACCAGCAACTTTTCCGAATCAACACACTTTTCACGCAGCAACACAACCAGAAATTGTGATGACTAGTGTTTGTTGTCCAGGAGGAGTGTAAAGGGAAAAGAACAAATAAATTAAGATTTACTGGTCAGATAGCACAGGAGAATATGAGTATGTGGTTTCCAGAGAAGGGCTTTATCAGCACTCATACACTTTATTACATGCAGCAGGGGAGAAGGGCAGCCAGATATTACCTCAGCAACAGCCCCTCTTACTGGTGGGCAACAGAACAGCAGGTGAGCTTGTGCTCTGATGGGTAACTCGTATGAAACATCAGAATTTATTCATTTCCAAGGCTGTTAAGTGAGAACCAATCAATAAGAATATATTGTTAAGATAAATTGTATTAATATACCCATTAAAATAGTACATATTTAATTAATGTATTGTAATATGCACTATGTATGTACACTTATTTGCAAACTTATTTTAAAAACACTTGAATTTACTAGAGCTGAAAAATGTAATCTATTAATCGATTACTAAATTAAACTACAACTATTTTGATAATCGGTTTGAAGCTTTTTTTCATGATTAAAACAAGATTTCCGATTGTTTAAGCTTCTTAAATGTGAATATTGTCTTAATTTCTTTACTCTGGATAACAAAGAAATCATTTGTTAATCATTTTGGTTTGTGGACAAAACAAGACATTTAAGAACATCATAATTTCCCAGTGTAAATAGTACTAAAATTAAATACAGTAGTCTTTGTAATATTTTGTCTGAATCCATTCAAAGATGGAAGCAAAGTTTGAATATCAGAAATAACATCAGTGGAGAGAAAATAGGAAAGACAAGGCTGAATGAAACCACCAGTGAGAATATAATTACAGCGAAAAGCTTATCAAACATCTCAGCTCAGTTTCAGGTTGAATGAAAGTCCCGACTGTGAATAACTGAATTAAAACCAAGGTCTTAAATAACTAGTTAAGATTATATAAATGACTGCGTAAACGTCTTAAAAGTTCACCATTCGCTTGGTTGTTTTTATGTCTCCCAATGTCGGTGATCCGATGTGACAGAAGGTTGGTCTTATTCAATAACAAGGTGTCAATGAGTTTAACTCATGAAACGTGTGGGTGTGATCCACATAAATCTGGTGTAATAGACCTTTTTCACAACTGACATAGGACAAACATGGATTTTGCCAATAATTTTAATAAAGGTTGTAGACTTGGTGCGGTTGGGGGTTGCAGCTTTCAGCCAATTTAACATTCAGAGCTTTTACGTCTGACCACAAGCGATTTTTTCCCGGCTATTGTTCTGCTTGTGTTTACCCACGGTGCCCTGCGTTGTAGTACGCTTCCTGCATTTGGTTCACTTGAAGCGAACCGAGACCTACTGAGTTTGGTTGTGCATTCACACCTCCCCAAACGAACCGGAACTAGGGTTGAATTAAGAGGGGTGGTGTAAATGTACCCTAAAGGCCCTGGTATACCCAACGTGCATCATGCGCATGACACTGAACGTTCCGCCCCAACGGTAGGTGTGGTATTGAGCCCTGCTCACTAAGTAGTCGGCAAGGATAGTCATCCGAGCCTGGACCTGGCAACTCTCAAACCGGCTGACACCCTTACTCCCCTGCCCGACGGACCTTTCAGCTGTGACCAGCTCGAATCAGGACTTGTCTGAGGGAGCTGTAGCATCATTCTCTTCTTCTTTGGAATGCGTCCTATTCCCTGCATCCAGACTTGTACCGCCACCCGATAGATACTACAGGACCCTGATGCGCAAGTATACCAGGGTCCACAAAATGCGATGCGCACGTGACGTGTGCACAGTAGTATACCAGGGCCTTAACATTCCACTCCAGCTATAGTAGTCAGGGTCATGCTATTGTTCAAGTGTGAGGGTAGGTCACACTAAATACTTGACTTTACTTTATAGCTGCATACATGTTTCCCTTATTTTATAGATGTGTTCCAATAAAGTGATTGAGAGATAATTCTTCCTGTGTAGCCATTGTAGTGTTGCTAAAACAACTAATCCTCAGACTTCAGCACAGTCCTGATGAACCTCAGCTCTGCACAAATATAACACATAACAACTATACATAGGTACGATGACATCGCCAATCAATAAGACACTTACACCAAAGCTGAAGTGTCATCATGGGAAAAAGTGTATGAGGGTAGAAGTAGTTCTCTCGTCGTTCACGGCAATGCACTGCGACGTCTCTTTACTTGTATTCATCATTATTGATTTTGTCACGCTGCGAACGGGCGGCGTTTCACTTTGTCAGGTGAAGTACAGGCGTCACTTAATGCACAGCGAGCGGAGTGATTGTGAATCGGGAAGAAACGGAAAAAACCTGTGACGGGAGGAATTAACGCGACGTGCAAACTGACGCGTCGGATCACGTCGTATTCAGTGTAATTTCAAGAGACTGAATTTTCATTTAAATATCACATGTCAGAACCACTAACATGTAACTCGCAGGCATGTTCTACTGCGGTGGCTGCCATATCATTTGTCTGTTTGTTCATTTTGTGTTTTGCTGTTACTACTGTGACATGTCAGATCTCTTGTGGGATTATTACACATTTAAAGGAAAATTATTCAACTTGTCATTTTGTTAAAAGAAAACATCTCTATTTTATGGAAGCTCTTTAATTCTCTTAAATGAATTATTGTAATGTGAGGAACTAATGACAGCTAACGACAAAAGTGTATATATATATATGTGTATATATATATATTTGTATATATATATATTTGTATATACATATATATATTACAGGCTTTTAACATTTATCCAGTCCAGGATTCATTCTGTGACTCACACATAGAAGCAGATGTGTTTCTTTTAGATGGGGACCAGACTGTATTTCCTCATTATCTTGATGTAAGATTAGTCTGACCCAAACCAAAGTGCTACAGTGTGAGCACTGACAGCAACTGGAAATAGAACTTTGGGGGTTTTCTCAACTAATGCAAATGTGAAAAAAACAAGTTTAATTGATGCCATAAAACTTTAACGCAGTAGGCAGGATTGCAGGAAATAAAGGTGAGTGTGGAATTTCAAGCTGAAAGTTATTAAAATTCCGCTCAAGTTGAAATATTTGAACTCAAGTGAAGCGACGTTGTGATGTTGCAGTGATTCTTCCAACGTCCCCAACCTGGCTCAGAAATGGAGGAACTGATGCTGTATGTTTGCATTCTAAGTGAGAGGGACTGCGGGATAAGGATTTATTTAGAACTCCTGATTTGAAGTCGTATTTCTGGTCTCATGTTGAAGCGAGGTCAAGCGCTCACTCATAGTTTATCGACTCCAGAGGTGAACATCTGGCTTGTGAGACGCTGTTCAACAGACGGGTAGATGGTTGGCGTAAGCAGGTCGAATAAAGTGGAGTTTTCGAGCTGAGAATAGAGCCGAGAGATGTGTGAGTGAACCAAAATAGAAAGCTGGGCCCACTTAGCTCAGTAAAACAGAGAGATGCTGCAGATTCAGGAGATAATTCTAGCTCCTGCACCAAAGAAACGATGCCTCGCTATGTTCATTTAACATTTAAGTAATATACATTGCATCCACAATCTGACAGTGGGATGATCTTATATAATATAGTCTATAAATGGTCTATTGCCATTAATAATGCCTTTGAACCCCTTAATAATTCAGTCGTAGATGTACAGACAATATAAGTGAGAAATAGTAAAGCTGCAGCTTCTACCAGATTCTACTGAATTCTGTGGTGGAAAAGAAGAGAGAAAAATATTCAAAATTCTTGACAGAAATGTCTGTGTGGTCTTCAAATAAGCATGCAACAGATCGCTTGGTTGTTCGGAGCCCTTTGATATGTCCATTGCCCAAGGCCCAAGCTCACTTAAAGGAAAAATCTGTGACATTTAACGTCCTTGTTGTACAAAATGAACATAATACAGCAGCTGGGGTTTGCTAGTGCTGAAAAATGCTCTTGTACTGCGACATCAGGCTTTTTAGTTCTAAACAAGCTGTGTGGTGCATACTCCGGTTTACAATGCGAACACTAGCTTTGCTTAGCTTATCTTAGCTTAGCCCTGTTGCAATAAGTCACATCTGTTGCTTTCAATCAAACAGGAGTTTCCGGTGCCATGGAAAAAGCCAATTTGAGATGTACAGAATTCTGGCAGACAACTCTTACATGGAAAAACAGTTATTACAGGAACACACCATGAACTGAATCAAACAATTATTTTTCAGTAAGTAGCACTCAGCTCCGTCTCTGTGGCAACTACAAACTGGTCCTCCACTCAGATGGAACCTTGAGAGTTGAAGTAGCTTCATGAAGCAGGGAATGTCTGTGCCGAAGCAAATCTTCCAGTTATGGAAAATAAAGGCTGATGCGGTCGCCTGCTGTGAATATCAAGTAGAGATGGAGCAATTAGAGTCATGTAAACGTGGCAACACACAGACAGCAAGAGGTCACCGGTGTATTTGAAAGTGATATTCTGCAAGAACCCGCCATTAGACATTAGTCACTACTGCCTCATAGGAGAGGGACCAGGGCCATAATTTATAGATTATGCCTCCTCACACTAAAGGACAATGGGCCGGATTTCGGTCCTGAATCTGAGCTAATTTGAACAGATTATCTGATTTTTACAGCTGAACAAAAGATATGGACCTGAGCAGAACCCCAACAGCTACTAACTGATGCCGCTGACGGTCCGCATCCATGTCTGATTATACTCTGAAGTCATGTTCAATCATGTGAGTTTCTGTGAGATCCCAAATTCCTGGAATCTCATTCCTGAAAGTGTGTGGTCTAGTCTGTGCTTTCTCAGGATAAAAACATTGAAAATTGGTTACAAAGTTCCCATGTTTTTAAAATCAAGTCAGATTTGAAAATCCTCTAGTATCAGCTCAGGCCTTAGAGAACGCTTTGCATTCCCAACTGCAGAAGCAGATTCACTGTCCTTCGGGCCTTTCTGAAGAGGATTTGTGATTTCTCAAATTTGAGATCAGACTGTTTAGTTTGCCGTATGCCTTAACCAACAGCGCTCGCAAATCATTTGTCCCAACCAGTATTTTACTGCTGAACAAATTGTGAAACACATGTTGTCTATGTCTAGAATAGATGTTATTTAAATCTTTGTCTGCTTATCTGACATTTGTGGGAGATGCACAAAGAATTCTACGAAAGAAAACTCTCAGACATTCACTGAACTACGGGAATTCTTTGGGGATTGTCAGGAGACTAAGATAATCTCCATTTAATGTCTGAGTGAGCTCATGTGAAAAACAGAGCAGAAGACATTCCTGAGAATCCACAGTGAATGAATGGCTGAGTCGCCTGCTTCCTGCATACAAAAGCCCGATGCCACCCCCTCGCCTGAATCCCCTAAAGATTCTCCTGCTGTGAAGTTGGGTCATGCAGTTGATCTCTTGCTGTGTTTGTCATATGTGAACGGCAGACTATGGAGAATGTCTGGACTCTAATCTCTGGACATTATTATTCATGTTCATGTCTGAACATGAGAAACCATCTCTCAACAGAGGATGAGGTTTGCGGCAATGCCTATCTCAAACTTATAAGTTCGTTAATCTCTCCCCAGGAGACTAAACTGCTTCAAATTAACCTTTGTGACGACAGGCATTCTGTGTAACTTTAACACTCTAATGACCATTGTTAACAACCTGGAGCTCTCCAACGGCTGTAATTGGCTCTCAATGGCACTTTCTATCACACCTTAGAGCAGCCCAACGACTGTCGTTACAGCACAGTGGAGTTCTGGTGAGCACTGCCCACTTTTCATAGACTTTCAATTTCCTGGGCCTCACCACAAACCTTCCCTACTGAAGAAGCGTCTTGGATGGGAGGTGAAATGTCTTTGAGGCCAGTTGCCAACAAATTGGCTAAGACAATATTGCCATGAAAAACACCAAGAATATAAGAAGGCAATAGTAAAAAAAAAAAAAAAAGACTGCAGGGCATACCAGTGAAAGTAATTAAAGTCAGGTAGCACTGTTAGGGGTCAGAGTTCATGTCTGGAAACAGGTGCAGTCTGTCCGTTCAGGACTATCAACCATCCAGCAACCTTCCCTGCTGCTAACAAATTAGAATCACTGTCAGGTTTTGTACTTTTATTGTAAGTACACATGTGTAACTGCTCATTAATGCAAATACCTATTCGGCCAATCATGTAGCCGCAATTCATTACATTTTGGCATGTAGACATGGTCCAAATGGCGTGCTAAAGTTCAGACCAAGCATCAGAATGAGGGAGAAAGGGGACCTAAGTAAGGCATGGTTGCTGGTGCCAGACAGGCTGGTCCGAGTCTTTCACTAACTGCTGATCTGTGGGGATTTTCATGTACAATCATCTCTATTGTTGAGTGTGGTCAGAAAAAAGGGAAAATATCCAGTGAGCTGTGTTACTGTCCAGAAAATGATTTGTTGATGCCAGAGGTTAGAGAGTGACCACACTGGTTCAAGATAATAGAACGCAATTAGCCACTCGTTACAACCAAGGAATGTATAAGTCCCTTTTGAAATCCTATCAAGTTTGCCTGTTCAGATTAGTATAATATCCAAAATAATGTTCTATGAAGGTTGTGACAAAGTAACTTTAGGGGAACGTGAGGAAAACTTTCCATATCAACCACAAACACAGGGCAGTTTTATTGTTCCATGTGGGGGGAACCTTCAGAGTACGTTCCTGCAACCAAAAGGTAATGTTCCCAGAATGTTCTGGGAACCAAAAATTGTTAGCTGGGATAGATGATCATCTCTGAACACACTACAAAGCTAGAAACAGAAGTAGATTTTGTCTTGTCTGCTTGAGGAGTGTAATTCCACAAGTGCTCATTTTATAGAAAGGGTGAAGTGGATGTTGAAAGATAAAACCAGCGGGGAAATGTGGTGTAGGGAGTGTTAGAAAACGGCACATGACCTTTTCACAGACATGAGCAACACACAGACACATCCACAAACATACACACACACATTCAGACGGGCCCTTAGGGTGTGTTTAGCCCTGAGGTTGCCATCTGCACCTACCTGTTTGGTATGCAGTCGACTCTGCCCTCAATCCCAGAAAAGCTTGTGCCCTTTTAGCTGTTTTGTGGCTCCTAACTGCATCCACTTAGCACGTCACACTCACACGTTTGTGTATATAGCGCGGGCAATATGTGCGCTCATCTCAGGGTATGCATTTGCATTTGTTCGAGTGATTCCTGCTATTGGAATCAATGTATGGGCATGCATTTTGCAAGTCTACGCATCTGTGTGTGTTGTCAGATGGATCTCGGAGTATGGCGCTGTTTTCTCGTAGCATCGGGGACTAATCCTTCAGTGCTAGGAGACCAGCTGTTATGGACCACGACAGGCTTGTATTAAAAGCTCCATGTGTCTTAGGGGCGATGAGAGTAAATATGCCTGGGTACTTTCATCATATATAGGGTGGCATGCATATATATATATATATATATGTAGCTGCATACATGAATATAACATGTAATGCATACAGTATTGAATGCAAGCTGTTGCGTGTATGTGTGCTTAAAGTGAGAACATGGATCAGAACAGTTTGTAAGCGTTTTGCGGCAAAAAAAAAGCTTTATGAGAATTTTCATATTTGCCTCAGATTCCAGGTTCCATCAGCTCGGTTTAAAACTTAATTAACAGATGATCAATAGTGTTTACACTGTAAAGTGACTGGGTCAGACTCTAATTAGAATATGCATACATTATTAATGACATTAGCAAGCTCTGAAATTAAAAGGAGACAACTGCTGTGTTCAATTGCGGCAACACTCTGTGGGAAAAGGCGGTGCCAAAAGACTGGAAATGGAGACGAAAAATGTGAGTGAGTGTGTGAGTGAGTGATGAGTGAGTGAGTGGGGTGTAGATCAAGTAGAAGATGGATGGGAAGTGATGATCAAAGTCCAGCAGAGTCAAAGAGAGTGTCTCACCATGGCTCTCGAGGCTGAGTGACATATAATAACTAAAGGATATGACGGAGATTAATTAGGGGAACTGCCACACAAATCCCAGTGTAATAAAGAAATGTAATATTGCAACGAGGCAATGACCCAAGTTACCTATAAAACATGTGGAGAGAAAGTATACATGAGCTCAGAGTTATTAAAATATATGCATCTGAGCACCTCAACAATAAAGACTCTCCCAAGGTGTTTATATAACATGACCGTGAGCCATCAGACACGTACCTGCAGGGATAGTTGTGATTTATTGTGACTTTGGTGGGTTCTTTTTAGCTATAACTTTGCACTCGCCAAAGTAATTACTCTCATCTGAATCACTTTATATACATTGTTCAACTTAAAGTAAGCACATATGCCATTTACTTCAATTAAATTGGATTTGATTGCGCCATTGGATCTCCAAAAGACATAGACTTAGACATGTCACACTGCATTTTTCTGTTTTTTTCTGAGGATAGTAAAATGTAATGGGGACTACAAGCATTTTAATACATATTTATTTTTCAGATGTGTTATACTGTGCATTCAGTTATAACAAATGTTTAACAAAGTACATCCAAAAATGTGTTTATTTATTGGCTGATACTTTTTGTTGCTCTTCTGTACATCAAACCAGATACTATAAGTGACAGCATTACATTTAAAGTCTTGTTTGTAGATATCTTATGCCTGTAAATCCAATAATATTCATTCTTCACACAGTTTTACCTCAGTTTTTACCTTTGAGGGAAATACAGTATCTCACACTTATATAGCTCTAAACTGTCCACCATGTTGCCAACGGAAGGGAAGAACATGGTGTCATGATAATTACTCATTAATTAGTGTGTGACTCATTTCATATTTATAGTCATTAACCCCTGTTGTTAATATAAATATACTCATCATATTAACTGTAAGAGTAAGGGAAAAACTGTTTATTGAAAATGTTCAGGTTGGATTTTGACACTCCTCTTTTTACTTAAATCTATTTATAGGGCACATATTTGGATTAGCTCAGAATGCAGGTATAAATAAATGGATATTACACAGAGTAGACAGACTTTTCCTGTTATTGTTAATTTGATGCTGCAATTTCCTGTTAATTTTTTCGCGTGGCTCTCATAATATTAACAAAAATGATGACCCAGGAAACAATAAGATACAATTATCTTTTAAATCCTCCCTCCAAACCATTTAACCTTGACATGTGTGTAATTAAAAAGGAAGACAGTGGGATCCAGGCCTGAAATTAGACTGTGGAGATCATCTTAGGTTCATCTTGTTCAGCTCCGTCCACTTACTGTATGTCTGGGGAATGAAAAAAAAAAGAAAAGACCCTCTGAGCATGAAATGTAATAAACTCCAATTTCACTAATTTCAAAAGGAGCTTAAATACTCATAATTAGCCCTTTCTTTTGTGCTACAGAGTTATCACAGTTCCATGTCAATGTAATTTCAGAAGGAAGCAGAGGAAAAGTGGAAAGAAAGTGGAGTTAAGAGTTAAAAAATAGAACTTAAAGGCTCAGCTGGGAATCGACTGGTATCATTCAGGAGGCATTTAGTCCCCGGCAGTGGTTTCAGCAGGCATTGTAGAGCACTGATGTAATTCACATGGATGTTGAAATTTCAAATGGGAAACTTCCCAAATGATGTGTCAGCCAGCAATTTCCTTTTGTTAAAGTTAGGACTGTTTCTCTAGAGTGTAGCAAGAATATTACAGAATAAAAAAATGTAGTCTGCTTTTTGAAATGGCAGTATCTTGGAACGCAATGTCCTCATTTTTCAGAAGCTGGAACGGGCACTAATTCATTCAGTCATTTTTACTTGATAAATAACTTAAATGAGAAATGAATTATAGCATAGGAAACAAAGTATTTGATGTGACTGAAAATTTGATGAATTACGTAGCTCTATATTTGTTACTGATGCTGTTATAACTTAGTGCTCTGTTAAGCTTTGTTGACATAAAATGAAGGGAGTTAACGACGAGTTAGGACATTTTTCTTTGGCTTCAAAAACACCCATGGGCTGTGTCCAAATGTGATAAAACCCACCAACCAGCACTTAATTAATCAACAATAAATAAACAAGCATGTTGTTTGTTTGATTAAAACAAAAGGTTCAGTGTAAAAGGGATAATTTATGTTAAGCTACTTCTCCTTTTTCCAGTCTATGCTAAGCTAAGCAACTGCTAGCTCTGGCTTCATGACATGCATGTAAGGCTTAATTATCCGGTTCACAGCAATAAAAAAATATATTCCTTTAAATCTAGTAGCATTTTTATAAACAAATCTTTCTCTCAAAACAAAATGTTAGCTCAAAACTACAGCCGTAGAAAACTAGCCAACATGGAGCAAAAAGGTCGGGGGAAGCTGCTTTTTCTCAATTTGCAATGACCCATGTGAAAAAGGACTTCAATTATAGTCCTGATGTTACATTTATAATAATAATAGTAATAATAAACCTATTTTCCCTTTTCCAGTCTTTTTGCCAAGTCAAGATTAGCTTAGCTAAGTTAGCTCTGGCTTCATGCCAACTCCTCAGCGAGGAAAAGTAGCAATTTGCTGTCCTAAAAGGACAGGAATAAGGAATAACATCGTGGGAGGGACAAAAAGTGAGTAAATAACACCCTTGATATGTTTAGAAGGACAAATGATCTTTCTTTTGTTGATTCTTGATTTTTAAAGTCACTTTTCCAACCCTCCTTCTTTATCTGGGCTCGGGACCAGCAAAATATATTCTGGCAGATATATTCTTTATTTTTTTTCATTTATTAGTGTAGTCATTTATTTTAGACAAAGAACATTTTACATTCATGGATCAGCCAGCAGTGACTCCACGCATGTGCAATTGAGGGAAACATGCCAGCACCCGCTGCTCATTAAGTCTCCAAAAGTCTCCAGTAACACCAGGAAAAGTTGCTAGATTTGAAAAAAAGGCTTGAGGGGTCTGAATACTCGCTAAATATAGCAACAGAGTTGCTAAGTTGGCAACACTGGACAGACATCAGAGGATTATAAAGCCGTTTTATCCAGTTCACAGCAAGACAGACAATGCAGTTTTCCAAAAAAATAATATTCCTTTCATTCTTAGCGTTTTTATTCACAAATCATTTTTTGAAGTCGATATTTTTTTACTTCATCACATTAACCTCATAAAAATGTAAATATAGTAGAACATTGTTCTCCATTCAAACCAACTTGAACCTATAGACACTGAATATAGCGCTCCCCTGAAAAGCTTCCAATAAAGCTTTTTTTAATTGGTCCTGCAGAGACGAACAGACTCCTATTGAACGTAGGATCATACAAGCCTGAACCTTCAGACACAGGATGAATCGCTGACACTGTGCAGCGAGAGTAGTAAGCACAGATACGATTCTCAGTGTCATTCATCAGAAGGTAATAGATGTGCCCAGTAGGCCAGAAAACAAGAGGGAGCAAGGAACGGAGAGGAAGCGAGAGGGAGGCAGGAGGGATACATTCATTTCATCTGTGGTGAAAGACAAGAGACACAATATCAAGACATTTGGGAAGCCATCTTTCTCTGTCTCTTTACTGCGCGTGTGTGTGTGAGTGTGTGTACGAAAAGGGTAATTTGATTTTCTGTCCTCTGTCTTATAGCAAAGGACGGGAATGACCAGGCAATCTTGTCCGCTGACCTTTCAGTTTCACTTAGACTTTCAGCCTTGAAACACCACAGCACTCTCTCTGTTTCTATGTTTGTGCAGCAAAAAGAAATATGTGCGCACGACAAACACACACACACACAAAGTCTAATTTCTCACCTTCCGTAATTAAGCTTTCATCATTGATTCTGGGGGCGTTTTTGGCTGTGTAACCTAATACCAGAAGTTGCATTTCTTGCATTGATAACAAAGTGTGTCTGTCTTATTGCTTTGTGCAGGTTTCTGTGTGTGTATGTGTGTGTGTGTGTTCATGGGCTCGTGTTTCCTTGGATACACTGATGGGCTCTCAGGCTGCTTGTAGTGGTCCATTAGAGATCAATGGGTTCCCTGCTCCTAATTCCTACTATCAGGGCAACTCTGATCTCTATCTGCTGTGTGGAAAATGCAGTCGGAGCTATTTCATCCCGACACACACACACACAAACACCCACCTCATACATACAATATGCACATGTAAGCATGAATGCACTCTCAGGATTGCTTCTCCGCCAGTGTATGAAAAGATATTTGTCAGGTGTATGCGTATGTGGCGAATACGTGAGGAGATGAATGTCGATTGAAGTCTAAAGCAGAGATCATTGCTGCTGTGAATGAGCCCTGAGGTGATGATGGTTAGAGTGTGAAAGCCAAAGCTCCTGAGCTCAGGATGTGTAGCTCAGATCCCAGCCAACATGCAGCAGTAACAGCAAAATGTGGGGCGAAGCTGCTGGTTCTCACTTTGCAATGACCCATTTGAAAACAATGACAGACAAAAACTACTTCAGTGATAGCCCTGATGTTACCCGGGGAACACAGGAGTACATTTATGACTATACTACTCTGAAATGCTAATTGCTTAATCTTAGTTAAGGGCAGAATGTAAACAAGACTAATGGCGCTTTTCCACTACACAGTCCCTGTAACTTTTTTTCAGTACCTGCTCTTGCGAGGTTCCAGGCGAGCTGAGCCAATCGTCAGACTGTCGTCCACTGATCGGTCAGAGTATCGTCACTGAAAGAGTAATAAGCACGACACCCGACACAAGCCGAACAATGCCGAACTGTAGATCAGTCAAAAATACTTAAAAATCCTGAAAACTTGCATTAATCTCCAACATTTAGCAAGGAAATGTCTAAAATTTCAATATTTAACAGAGGAGTCTGGTGTATTTAGTGACAGCACTACCAAGGACCGTGTAGCCCTCGGCAGTGCTTCTTGAATATAAGTTTGATTATCATTACAAATACCTCCGTGTTATTACCAGTGTACAACTGAAGTACGCATGTGTCAATGTAGACGTGTGTTATTGACAAACCTGGTCACCTGACATTTCTTTTCCTCTCTTTAAACCAAACCTGTTTCACCAGCTCATCACGGATTATACGTTATAAGTGCAGATGCTTTGTCTCCCGCTGTTCCTGAGCATGTCGGTCATGTGTAAATTCAACTCATTCTGCACGATTAAAGCCACTCTTCTGCATCTGCCTGCCTGCCTGCCTGCATACAGTAAGATCCTTTTTGCTGTTGCATAGTTTGATGCTGAGTCACGCATGACCTACACATTAATGAGGAAATGTTTAATGTAGTGTGATGGGGAAGTACAGCAGAACAAGACACGAGACATTTGAACTGTATTAAATGCAGCCAACAACAAGTAAATTGTATATTTAGGATGAATAAAGTGGTAGGGCAACATGACGACATTTCTTTTATGAATAAATCAATTTCGAACGTCCGCGTTTAATAACATTTAAACGAAGCGTTGTTGAAACACATGCAAGACATATTTTGAATCATATCAACGTAGACAACAAGCTATAACCTCATTTTTATCAAAGAGAACCGTCTTCCGAGCTGGAGCAACTACATCGAGCTCTACGTGCGGTCATTGCTGAGACCGGAGCGCAGGGACCGTCTACAAAGTGCAACACCCGAAAAAGATGTTTAAAAAATATTCAATAACCTCAGCATAATACAGTGTAGTGTCGTCAAACTTTCTGAAAACGTCACTGGTCTCCTGCAGGTTGTACTGCACCACTCAGTTTGGAAAAAATATGCTTTTGTATTATTTTTAAACGAAATACAAGGTGTATTTAAGTTGTGAAGTTTTAATCTGTATGTGAATATCTTTATAATTTATGACGGACAGAGAGGACAGATATTTTCTCCGTGGTCATGTCTTCAGGTTTCTGAGTCACCCTCTTACCTCCAGCGAAAAGCATAAAAATGTGCATTTTTGTTGATTTACAGAGTTGTATCGTTTTTTTGAAGGTCACGTTCAACTTTCAGGTCAAGTAACTTGCGTTAGATGGAAAAATTAAAACCGGACGAAAGGGAACATTTTTCATTTGAGCACAATGTCGGAAATTAGAAAAAAAGTAAAAAAATGAATGAAACGAATGATACACGGATTCATATAGGTAGTATGTATTCACTTCCTGCCAGTTATTACTATTAAAATAAGTTGGTGTTAAAGTGTGTGAACACAATTGTTGCCTACGCAGAAACAAACTCGTGCTCCTGCAATAACAGCTCTATTATCGCAGCTCAGAAGCTCAAAGGCCGTCACAGCCACAAGTTTCTCGACAGTTTCCATGTGTATGTTTGTGAGTGTGCACTGTTTCCTTATCAGTTTTAATTCCTGTTGTGTGTGTGTGTGTGTGTCTGCTGTTGTGCTTGTGCACTCTGGGTGTAATTTGAAGAGGTAGGTTACTGTTAGGGTAAAGCGATACAGTGGTAAACAGCATTGTTATACGGGAAGCACAGGGATAACGGAGCGGTCTAGATTTCATCGACGATCTCCAGCTGCTGTTATCGCATGAAGTGTAATGAAACCTTTACTGGTCACAAACAACTGGGGGAGGGGTGGGGGGGGAGAATCCTTCCTCACCTCCTTCCCTTCTCTCGCCTCCTTTTTGTCCTTGCCTTGCTCTATCCCCCATCCCTCCCTCTTGTAACCTTTCTTCATCCTTGTCTCCTCCTTTTATCTCTCATACACAGTCTCTCGTCCTTCTCCCATCACCCCATTTTTTTCATTTCCTCTCTTTTTGACCTTATCCTCTCATTCATCTCACAGTTTTTTCCTGCTTCCTCGCCTCTTCCTCCTCCTTCTTCCCTCCACTCAGTTTTCCCAGCTTTTTTTTTGCCTCATTCATTTTCAGTTTTGTTACCAGCAGCGACACATAAATGAAAAGCAGGACCTACTAGATACCTACTTTTTTTATCTCTTTAACTTTATCTTGTGCAATTTGGTGTTGCCCTTTCTTCCTTCTTTCGGCAGCTCAAAAGACTTATTTTCCTTATCAACCTTTGTGGAAATGTCAAACACATTTTTGTAAAATCACTGCTCTGTCTGCGGTAACACATTCAAAGTGAAGATGTACTCTTGAGGAAGAGAACAAAACGTCGTCAAGATTATTTTTTCGAAAATCCCACATTTAAGCCTCTCAGGCAATCAACCAATTTAGTCAATAAACGAATTGCACAATACGGCTTGCTGTTTTTGTTGTTCCTTCTTGATGTGCCTCTGAAGGCCCCGAGAGATCTTTGGAACTCGGAGATTAATTACTTTTTCTTTTCTAGTCGAGCAAATTAAAGACATCTCAGAAGAAGTCCTCATCGCATAATCAACTAATCAGCTCCAACATCCCCATCTCCACATGCTCAAACGCCCCCCACACTTATCATTAAAGGGCATTCTACCCTCATTCTGGGTTTCAAGATTAGTCAATCACGCAGACTCCAAACAGAAAAACACTCTTCATTCTCCCACTTGAAAATAGATTTATTGATACAGCCTTCTCTTTGATGGAAGCTTTGTCAAAAGGGCCCATTCTTGGCGTGAATGTTTGCAGGCATTGTTTCGGAGGCCCGGGTGGTCAAAAAGCTCACGAGTCTACCGCTGGCTGAGTGGCTGGCGTTTGCCCCCAGGGCTGTGAGGAGGGAGGCGCGGGCTGAGGAAACATCACCACCGACAACAGTCCTCGTTCCTCTCCGTGCACTCTCGCCAGAGCAGAACAGCAGCAAGCTTTCACATCAGAGGAACCACGGAGACACGGGAGGCTGATAACAGTGAAACGAGCCATTGAGTCTGGTTCAAAAGAGAAGTTTTACATTCCTATATAAGTGTGGGAAACTGTTGTGCCATGGGAGAGAGTTATGGGATGGGAAAATGTCTGTGGTATGAGAGAATCGCGGTCACATATGAAAAGAGATTTAATTAAAAATTGGCTTTTGATAGGATTAGTTCGGAATTGGAAGATTTTGTTTAATAGTTCCCCTTTGGTACAGATTAAGCAGGCAGCACCTTCACTCCATTTCTCAATCTAGTTTCCTCTCTTTCCCTCCTTCCGTCCACCTCTCCATCTGACTGCCCCCGGTCTCCTCCCATAGACCACATTTATAAGAACTGACATAACACACTCTAGATTCGTGATTTGACGGCAGCCATTTGACGGTCAGTTTTTTGTCACCTGCAACCAGGCACAGATTAGATGATACTAGTCCAACTGCATGTGCTGTGCTTTATGATCTATTTTCACCTAAATGGGAACATTATTTAAAACTGACATCATGTTCTACTGAAGAAGAACTGAAACTGGTGATTGAGACCATTAACTCCTCGGGAACATTTGTACGGATGTGTGAGTGAGAAGTAAACTTCTATTCAAATAGAGCTCTTTTTGCAACCAGCAGAGTCGCCCCCTGTTGACTAACAGGGCTTCACTTTTCAAATCAGAAGACTACATATACAGTACTATGTCTCCTCCTTTCCTATCCTCCACCCGTTACCTCCCTGGCTCCATTTGTCATCTCCTCTTACCCTCTTGCACCTCGCCATCCTTGTCCCGCTCGGCTCTGCGAAAGACTGATGAAAGAGACGGATGAAAAGAACAACCCATTCTTTATCACGTTTGCCCTGATTGTCATCTCATCTCTAATCTACTGGACCCAGCAATCCCTCTGTTGAGCTCAGTTCAACCCTGCGGTATTTCTATGTGTCACTGCTCGGAGCGCGCCTCATGCGTGAGTGTGAGTCCTTCATCTTGATAAACAGATGGGATCTTTCTCTCATCCTTCTTCTGATCACAATGGACCTCATAGTGTGCAATAATGCTGTCTTTCTCTCTCTCCATCACCGGGCCGTCGCCGCTGTGGAACAGTCTGTTCTACAAAAGTAGTTTTCACATAACTATTTTCTAGATTGGCCAATTTTCTCTCTGACTAGAAAGCTGGACATGTGCCCGGTGATGCCTGTGAGTGCCATATCGGCACACAACCGTGACAATCACCGTTTAGTTTCTTTTGTGCGGCACAGACAGGACAATTATGCTTTACAGTAAGAGCACACCTAAGGCTCCCTTCATCATTCTCCCTGATTATTACAGCCGCAGCGTTTTTCAGTCCATTGCAATGTCTTCATTGCAGTCACACAATCCAAATTCCCTCTGAATGGACAATCAGTGGCTCAGGCTAATGAACACAGCTGCCTCCTCTGACCTTGGCAGAGATGAGTGAGTCCCTGTTGCCCCGCACATGCATGATTACACACTTCTGCACAAGCACATCGAGTGCGCTGCCTGTCAACGCGGTGAGGTAAATGAGTCTCCGCTCAGTCTGGGCCTCTAATGGTGCAAATTATCATTGTAGTCATGTGCAGTCCTGTTACAGCTGAAATATCGGCCCACGCCAGGTGTGTTACTGGCAGTTGCAACGCACGACGTGTGTGTTTCTTTCTCAGCTAATCATAGTATTGATTAATCTATAATGAGAAAGCATTCACACACACACACAAGCAAAGGAATTGTCAGTCTCCGAAGGTCAGTGGGAATTATTACAATACCGTAGCTTTTGCGTAAGTTAATTCTCCACTTCCTGTGGCACCTATCTATCAGTCAACAGAGCAGGACGGGCTTCTTTGTTTGTTCAAAGAATATCCATGTCAGCAGGCAAATAGAGCGTGTGTACATTAGCTATTTATAACCCCCACATGTGCATACCATTACTGTGCCCGCCGGACACAAACGGCCTGTACTTTTGGAAAGCCGTACATGACGCTGTATGGATTTATAGGCACAGAATGAAGACGTATGCCTCCACTGAGCGCGTGTTTGTGAGTCCGTCGTGTTTTCACGCACACGCTTGGGAGGGATTTTTTTCACTGTCGATTTAAAACCAGGACATTACATGAGCAGTTAACTCCTCAACTGTGCCGTTTCCAGAGAGAACGTACTGTGCTTGGGTCGATAAACAGATGTGGAGGTGTTTGTTGTTATTTAAGAGTACAGTATGTCATTTCTGGCAGCAGGAGTCTGTCAGTCAAAGCTAGTTTGATTACATGGGGAAGTAGCAGGGAATCATGGGAAACATTTGTTGCATTTTAATGCGGAAGTTAATCATGATGCTGTCCTTAATCTTTTCTATTCCATCGTCATTTGTTGTTCTGTAACTCTGCTCCAGGACTGTGATGCGTCTTTCCCTTCTTCCTATCCCCTCCTTTATCCTTTAAGCAACTCCATCTTTCACTCCCGTTTATTTTCACCCTCACTAAACGTCTTTCCCAACAGTCGGAGCTCCACACAGTGCACGCTGAGCTCCCGCGTCATTGTCTCATTTTCGTTTTTTGGCAGCCAGATTTTTAAAAATAGATAAATGATAATCACTTGATTGCCAACGTAGTGCTCGTTAACAATGGTGAGTCATCTATCAATGCTAATTTGCCGGGGCCAATTTTCCCCGTGAACGCGATAGACAGATAAACCAAATCAAATTAACACTGATGCATCACCTGTCAGCCGTGTGCAAAACAGCTGCCGTGAAATAAAAGTTTACGGTTGTTTTTGTGGGGGTCTGAGCACAATTTACAAGTCAGAGCGACGTGTTAATGAATTTCACCACGTGTGAGGACACTGTATTTGATCACCGAATTATAATCACTTCATTAATTGTCTAAAAATAATAAATTAAAGACAATAAGTCAGTCAAATTTTAATTAAATCATCCTTTATTCAATCTATTTCGACAGAAGGGAGACAACATGTCGGCATTTATTTCTCGGGACCAGCTGTACATGTTCGTTGTTTTGGATATAAATGTGACGGCCAAACACAACATCATGCTCATCGTACCCACAAAAGCTACGCATAGCTTTAAATACTGGTTGGTAAAATGGTTGTAATGCAAACAGCGACAGCTGGTTTGCAATCTGCTCATCAGACTCAGGTTAATGCATTTGAAAAATACCCACATATCCAAGATTCTTTTTAGTTGAAATGCATATAGTTTGGGTTTTTTTTTGTTTCTTCTTTGGACTCAACAGGACACGAGTGTGTAATTACATTTTTAATGGGAAAGCAGCTGCATTTTCTCTGCAAGTCTTGTCTTTTTGAGCAAAACACATTTTTCAGTTGTGATCTCCAGATCTTTATCTTTTCAGGCCGATGCATCACAGGTCAAGGTGAAGGTTACTTTGAGAGAAACTTTAATTATTTATTTATTTGACAAGATATCTCTCTCTCAGTAAAATGTTTTTTTTCAGAGAAGTGAACCTCCTCATTGTGGTGAAAGAAGGAGGTGAAAATCTGTAAAAAAAAATCGTGGCAGACTCCTCTCCATAGCTACAATCCACAGATTCACAAAAAACTACTTAAACTGAGTTAAACTTGTGACCAAGGAGCATGTGGGTAGTTTAAATTCTTTTTTTTCAGACGTGAAAGAGTTTTTTAACATATAAGGAACACAGTATAACTCATTGGGTCAGATGTGTTAAAAACAACTGTTTTCCTTGTATTTTGTCCATTTCCTTATTTATTTTGTCGTAGTTTCTTATTCTTGTTGTGTCTGATTTATTTTGCATTGTGTGTTTTCCCTCTGTTGTTATTACCTGACCTGCCCTGATTTGTTCCACCTGTGTCTTATGGGTTTTCACCTGTGTTCAATCATCCCTTGCCTCCCTGGTGTGTTTTAGTCTCTGTGCTCTGTGCAGACCATTTTTGGTCTGTCCTGCTTTGCTTGGTTCCCTGCTCCTCTCCTCTCGTTCCTTGCGTCCTTGTGTCCTGTTCAAGGTATTTTTGGATCTGTTTAACCCTGAAACCCTTGCTTTTGGATTAAAAAATAAATAAATTATATGTATACATATATATGTATGTATATATACATGTGTGTATATATATATATATATATATATATATGTGTATATATATATATATATATATATATATATATATATGTGTATATATATATATATATATATATATATATATATATATATATATATATATGTATGTATATATGTATGTATATATGTATGTATATATATATATGTATATGTATGTATATATGTATATATATATATATATATATGTATGTATATATGTATATATATATATATATATGTATGTATATATGTGTATATATATATATATATATATATATATATGTATGTATATATGTATATATATATATATGTATATATGTATATATATATATATATATATATATGTATGTATGTATGTATGTATGTGTGTGTGTGTATATATATGTATATATGTGTATATGTGTGTATATATGTATATGTATATGTATATATATATATATCTCTGATTACATGTGCCAAAAGAAGGTGCAAGATTTTCCAAGATGACATTTGCTGGTGTTCCAAGATGTGTGACTTCCAGAGAGGACAAATATTGTGTGTGTGGCATCAAGTTTGTGCATGAGTGGAACACCAGCTAGACCCGGACTCTCCTTTTAGTGTGAATCTGTGTATGTGTGACCACAATGTGTATAAACAACTCTTCGCAGAGATGGAACACATTCAGTATGGAAGGGCTTTTGTTTTCCCTACCTGAGCAAATCCTTTTTTGTTTTCACTCTAACATGGCATGTCATACAGGCGTTGTGCAGCAGCAGTTGATATAGATGCTGCTCACCTCCACCGCTCCTGGTTTATTTGCAGCCACTATTCTTCTCCCCCACCTTTTTTTTCTCTTTCATTTTATTTCCCTCCATCTCTCCCTAACCTCTGCTTTCCTCTGTCCTGCTCTTGTCACATAGTTGCTCCAGAAGCCGAGGGCAGATGCCCGGAGCTCTGTCCCTGCATCAGAGTTCTCTGTGAGTTACACAGTTTTTTCCAATCCAATGTGAGATTTATGATTCAGTCCGCTGAGGTATTGGCCAGCTTGGGTTCAATCGGCAAACGTGGAGAACTGTGAGGTGACATATGGCTGCTGACTGAACCTGCATTCAAGTCAGTGAAAGTGTGAGGCTTAAGCCTCTTCATGCTTGTGCATCAAATGTGTGTATGCACACTGTGAACGTGTGGTAATGTGCATCTGCTCCTATGCGTAAACAGCCCACCTGTGTGTGTTGCACTGAGTTCAATTAATCTAGCGACATGGTTCTACATGCATGCACCCAAGACACATGCATGCCTTTGCCGGTGCATGTGCAGCTGTCTCTGGGTGTTTGCTGGGCACGGACTAAGCAGAATGCCACTGGAATGAGAATAAGTGTGGCTTTGCCATGGCAACAGAGGAATGCCAGAGTGGAGCAGACAGGAGCAGCAGAATTACAGCCCAGCCTTCATCACAGCAGGGGGGAAGAAGAACGGAGGACCTTATTAACCACCACCTCTCCTCCTGGAGCCTTCAGACTCAGCTCTTTTCATCTTGCATTTCAGTCTGCTATTAAACGCTATGAAGTGAAACAAGCTTTGACATGTAGGCACTGACAAAAAAAAAAAAAAAACCCTCATTAAAAGCAAGAATACAGTTAATGTAGATTTGTATTTTGCCTGTGAGCTCGGCAACGAAACAAAAACAGATGCGATGGCACAGCTGAGATACAGTTCTCTACACTGAACATTTGAAGGCCGAACAAGTGATGCGATACAACCCTGAGCTGCTGCTGTGTATCAAGGTGTCAACTTGATAAGTGATTCAGAGTTTGAACTTGTCCTCTGGTTGCATCACAGACATATTTGATAGATTCATAAAGGGTCCATACAGCGTGGTATCATCCCTCTGCTCGCAGGACTCTGTAGCAGTGATTGATAGCCTCTCACGCACTGCACAGTAGTTGGGCTAATTGCTTGAGTGAGAACTCAGTAGCTGGCTCCGGTCCCCAATGTCCTAAATACACACTGGGCTAATCCCTTTCCTTTCCCTATTGTTTTAGGGTCAGAGGGAAGGTCTGCACCTCTTGTTGTTTTCGCTGATGCAGCAGAAATGCCCGAAGAGAGACAAAGGAGAAGGAGACAAGGCTGAATGTCACCTCAGGTCAGCAGGTTCCTGAGCCACACATCACATCTGAATGAGTCCAATTTCAGTTTTTCTTAATGACTGCCATGAATTTAAAAAAAAAGGTTTCTGTTATTACAACTATAGATTTATTTATTTACACATTTCTATCCTGATGACTTAACACTTGTCCCCTGGACACATGAATTGCTGACTTGTTTTGTTCGGTTTTCCTGCGCGGTCGTGGTTTACGGCGAGGGCTTCAATAGCAGAACGTGCAGAAAATAATAATTAGGAGTTGCAATCCATGACTGACAAACACACATAATACTATGAGAAACCACAATTCGTAGTAGTGAATATTTCCTCCCTTGCTGTTTCGTTGTAAACGTCACTACGACTGTAGATTGCAACAAATTGAGGACTCCTCCACTCACTTCACATTCCATAGAGGTAGTTCTTCCTCTTTTGCATCGTTAGTTCTTGCTTCTTTATGGGAACCACGCACTCTGGCTGGTCTCTGTAGACCAGGGTTCCTCAGTCCTGGTCCTGGGGACCCACTGTCCTGCACGTTTTAGATGTTTTCCTGTTCCAACACACCATCCAAACCGTACTGTTCTGTACCAAGCCAAACTGTACCGTGATGGATACACACCAATGGTGGTGCAAGATGTTGGCCTCCGTAAAACTCAGCCATTCTAAAGCAATGAAAACCAAATTATACACTAATACAAACATACTACCTAAATGTTCCAATGGCTCTCTTCTCTTCTTTCTTGCCATAATGGTCCTTTATCTTTTTTTTTTAAGACCATGAAAGGGACGTGGTCCCCCTAAAGGCAAACCCAGTTTCTTACTTTGCTCAGTGATATTAGTTTGTCCAATGATATTAAGCTGAAAGAAATGAACGACGCTGTCAAGTAAAAAAAAAAGAAGAAAAAGGTCACTCTGTGACCTTGTAAAGATAATTATAGCTGCTCATTCTGCTCACCCTGATGAGTTTCCTGTAGGTTCATCATCCTAAGCTAAATAAAGCAGGGCTGAGATCAAAGCCAGTGAGCCTGATGCTACTCTAATATAATTCATATTGACGTCCATGATATATGGACTGCAGAGAGTCTGCAAGGGGTAAGAGCTAAACAAGGTCCAACCCAACAAATGATTCTCCATGTTTCTTCCCCTTATAGTTGGCCCTGTCAGAAAAATTATCTATGTCCATTACTTTTATCGTGCCTATATTTAGTGGAGCAGGGTTTGAATTTTCTGGTAATTACACGTTGGTTCTGTTTCATCTTCTTTCATGATCTTTCCTGCGGGAGCCAGTACAAAAGTTTTGCTGCTAATAATGGATTTTTCATTGGCACATGGGACACGCGGGTTGTGAGATGATTGTGGTTCACAGTGAATGGAACAAATCCCCCTTTCCACTTAAGAGAGCGTATGGAATGCATATAGCAACGGGAGACAATATTTCTGGAAATTGGCAAAGGTATTCACGAGACCATTTCATGTCATCAGCTTTGCACCTCGCTCTCCGTCTCCTTTTAGCACACCCTGCAATTTGACTTGTAATATGAGAACAATGGAAGCCGCTGGACCACAAGGACTGTTACACAGACCACTAAGCAGCCGATCTGGACGACAAAATCCACACCACACTCAGGACCTGGTCTGAACTACAAGTTGTGAAGCAAAAAATTAAGAAATTATATCTATATAACCCTTATTTAGCAAAATATAGTTTTGTATATCTAAGTATAGAGACCATCAATGGACACTGATATGGCCACAAATATCTTTTGTCGATGCAAAGGTTATGAGTTGTATCCAAGCTCCAGGATTCATAATAGACCTTTACCACTTACTTTGCTGGCCTAACTTCAACAGCACCAACTTTAAAATAGCATAAACTAGCACTGGCCAGCATGAACATTCTGTGAGTCTGTGCTGGGTTTTTTTCCCCATCAGGGATAATGGTATGCTTTCATTTCATATGAGGCGACTACACTCATTACAGGCTACGACGTGTTTCAGCGGGGGAGAAAAATGCTTCCTGCCATCTCCACGTCCACGTCTCAATTGTCAATCTTGCATTTCCTTTTCCTCATCACTTCCATCCTCTGATTTTCATTAAGTGCCGAGGCGGCGACTCGCAGCCGCTCGCTCAGTCAAGTATTGCTAAGTACGACCCGTGTTCGGAAAAAAAAGGCTGTGGATGGAGCTGTGTTTGGGAAAGTTTACAATATGATAGTGAAGATAGAGACTTTGAACTGAGGGTTTGACAAATAGAGGTCGAACGGATTCTTGAGGGTTTGATAAGTTGGCATGTGCACTCCTAGACCGTTTGTGCTATCTCGAAAATGAAAAAACTATGGATTGGCGACCCCCCCCGCAACCCTCATGGAGGGATGGATGGTACCAGAAAGCAGAGAAATACTTTACAGTGGAACCTCAGTAGAACCATCGTCCAATCACAGGCAAGATTCAAGCTTCTCAGTACTGTAATTCCTAAACGGCCGAATAACTGCCAGATATTAAAAGTGCAAGTTATCTTGGAAAAAGGGACAGAAGCACTCACTCAATGAACTTTTTTTTTTGACAATTCTACAGTTAGGCCTGATTATCATGGTCATAACAGGGTTCACCAACAGTACATGTGGCGCGGTATATAGATACGACCGACTACATAGAGCATTAGAAGACGATAAAAAGTCAAACAACAAATTGCAGGCTTAATGACTTTCTGCCCACTTTAATCACACATAAGCTGGGTTTGGGTGACATAGAAGCCAAGCTCACATGAAAGTAGTGAAGCGTTTAATTGTTATTAAACCAACAATGTGGATTTTACTGTGGCTATTGTATTAAGAAAGTAGACGGAACAAAAGGTAAAGTGATCAGAACAAGTGTTGAGGAGCTGTTTAATGTGTGTCGTGTCACATGCCTGCTCAAATATTCATTTATTAAGAAATGAAGCATGATAGAATTTCTTGCACCCATTTTATCTCACTGCATCATTTAAAATATTTATCATGCATTAACAACAGATGTGTTTCTTTCGACACCCCACCAAACTCTGCCTGTGCCTTTAACACAAGGAAAAAGTGAAGAACCCTGAGCCTCCTTGTTTCTACCGCGTGTCCTCTGAATCAAAGCCAGGTCGTTTCTCTGTAGGATTTACAATAACACGGATGCCGACCCTAATAACCCGCACAGGTCAGCACAAGTTCACACGCTCCCAATCCCTCTCCTTCTCCTGACCCACTTCTCAGCCCCTCTCCCCGGAGCATTAAAACAGACAACGGACCTGGGTTAGGTCATGGCCAACATGGACCTCATTTGTCACAGAGGATGAGCAACTATGAGGCTGGATTTTTAATTACGGGATTAAAATAAAGACATATGAGGCACAGAGGCAGACACACACACACACACACACACACATACACACAGATGCTTTTGGTTGCACACCGACCAGATGCGGATGCATCGAAATGTGCCCGAGTGCCATGAAGGGGCTGAATAAAGATGTATCGAAGCAATGTGTTTCATGAGTCATGCGTGCACGACTTAATTAATGGGTTTCAAACTGTGCAGTTTAAGTGATTGGTTAACTGATTAACATGGAGATAACTATATGTTGTTAATAAAGAGGATGGCGGTTCAGTGGAGGGTCCATGGGCAAGGGGAACTCGCTGTGTTGTATGGATGTTATAAACCAATTAAGAACACTTTATATAAAGTATATAAAAACTGCTTTCCTTCCAACTAAAATCACGTTGTTGTGCTTGTGAAATCTCACTGTGAGACGGACAGACAAACAAGCGAGAACATAAAGGCCAGTCAGAGATACGGCCTGACAGAGTGAACGACATGACACTCAGTCAAGAAAGCGGTCAGATTAGTCAAACTGACTGACGGAGTAAAGGCCAGTAAAAAAAAGAGAGCTTGCAGGCAGACGGAGAGAAAAAGATTGTTGTGAGCATCACCCACAAAGAGTAAATAGCTGTCGCAGTGACACAGTGGAGCCGTGGCCGGGTGGAGGCGAAATAGAGGAGAAGAGATGGGGCGTAAAAAGAACAGGGTGCAATACCGAGGGGTGCTGAGGCGGTGAAATGAGGTGTTTGAACTGCTGATGTAAGCGTGGACATGCTCATTCTTTTTTCTTTCTCACTCACACACACATACACAGCGCTCACAAGCTGTTTCTACCCACAGGAAGTCATTCAGGGTTCAGGGGTTCAAATAAAAACGAGTAACAGTGGCCGGGCGTATCACTCTTCCTCTCTCAGGCTCTTGCTCATTCTTGTTTCAGACATGATTAACCATTTTCCCCCGAAGTCTTCCTTCCCCACTTCGCCGCCCCCCCCCCCCCCCTTTCCCTCAGCTGTGAATTTCACACAGCGCCAACCTTTTAAATATTAACAGCTACAATCTGAGAAGTTTCGCGACGTGGCACGTGGCCGCTCCACATTTGGGGGCAGCAATTCTATATTCGTTTTAATCAGCATTCAAAGGGCAGGCATTCTCATGCATTCATTCTTATCTGTCTTGAGCATTTTAAATAAGGACCGTTCTGAGGACCTGCGCTGGATTCTGTGCCATCTCTCAAAAACATGGTGGAATCTCCCCGGGTTGAAGATTGTTTCTCTCTGTAACTGCTGTTGTGTCTGTCAGGGGACGCAGACATGGAGTGGCAGTGGTGTCGCTTCAGTATTCCATTTTATCAGGCGTGGGCTGATGCCTTTTAAGGCGAGGAATGTGTTTAATCATGAATTTGACACAGCACAGCAGCTGCCTTTGCTGACAGAGTATCTGTTTCATCTCAGATCAATTAACAATGGCGTGCACACAGAGTTGGGTGAGGTTTACGACTGATGCGGCTCATGAATACATGCTTTTCACAAACGCAACGCCAGCACGCAGATGCTCGCGCAAACAACACTGAGCGGGTTGGTTTGTGGTCGGTTGGCATTGAGGTTGTGTACAAAAAGCAGAAGAGCAAATTGTGGGATTAATAATGCATCAATCACAGGTTCTCTGAGAAAATGTTGCTGTTACTTTTCGGGCCCAGCTAGTTTGATTTGAGGAATCAAAGCGCCGCAGGAAATGTTACAGTTTACAAAGTCAGCTTTTTGAAATTCAGCCAGGCAGGAAAAAAGGATCAGTTTGTCCACCAGGGGTGCAGTGATTCCCCCTCTTAAACAAGTTAATAATTTAAAAACTTCCAAAAGGTTTTATATTTTTATATATATGTAGTATATTGAAGTATACAGGAGTTACTGAAACAAATTGAGGGGCTCTTGTAGAAAACCTGCATACAGCTTTTGCGTCCACAGTAGAGCTGAAACAATACCCCATTTATCGAGATCGCAGTGTTGCTCCCAATCGCTTTTGTAGATACTTTTGTGTCGTGTTGTGCAAAGCGATCCCTCTGTGATGAACAGTCGATAACTGGTGAGCGCTGTTCTCTTCATTGTTCTGGATATGGAACAATGTCGTACATCGCGTCGTCATTTCTCAATGAAAACGTAACCCTCTACTACATTTTCTTTTTTGAAGCAAATATTTGCATCCTTATTAACACTCCTGCAAAAACACATCACATGACCATGCAGTCACACGTATGAGCCGGTGTAAACAAGAACGCCGATTCTCTCCTGCAGTTGTTTGCTTGGTTTCAGAAAGTACTACTAATGAGAAATAACAACTGGTTATTGTGGCCAATAATTAGCAGTTGAAAAGTGGATGCACGTAACCGTTTCTTTCTGCTAATCCAGACTAAATAGATTCTCCTTAGTTTTAGACTAAAAACAGAACCAAGCAGTGTTTTCAAGCTTGTTTTTTTCTTTTTCTTTTTCTTTTTTCAGCTCCAGCGACTTTATGCATTTTTAAATGAAAAGAGAGAAATGTGGATGTAGCCCAAGCTAAAAATTCTGTGCTACATCCTCACTATTTCTTATATTTATAAATCTATTTCAACTTTTAGCATCTTGGGAGAGTTTGTTGACAGCAAAAGAATACAGACAAGAATGAATTGCTGTTACTCATATCAAGAGATCAAGAAAAAGCACTAAAACATTTTGGTTGTAAATTAAAATGAAAATATTCTTTATTGTTCATTTAATATTTGTGGACTGTAATAGCCGGTAAACAATGTCATGTCCACTTTATTTACTACTTTTTTTAATTTAGTTATTTAGATTCTGTCCCCGGGAAGCTTGCACAGCTATGTTTGGATGAAATTAACGTTATTGTGTTTTCTCCGTCGATTGCAACAGGAGTCATTGTCTGAGGCTATTTTGGGAATTTCTTCATATTGTGACATGGAGTAAATCACGTGTTAAAGAAACGCTTGATTGATGCTGAATTGACCTTGATTGATCGGCGCGTGTCGAGCGTAAAGGACAAAGTGTCGTTAATGCACGAGGAAAAGCAAACACAAACAGCAGCAGCAGCAACCTCACTGTGACCTGGCAGAGGTGTTGCGTGCGTGCGTGCATGCGTGCGTGCGTGCGCGCACGTGTGTGTGTGTGTGTTAAAAACGATGCACACCACGTTGTCTGGAAAGTCCTGCTGGGAATCAGCCAAGCACTCATTCACGAAATGCACTTTGTACCACACAGTCACTCACATGTAGCTACTGACTGACACGTTTGACAAACACACACACACACATAATCAGGCAGCTGCTCGAGTCAACCAACCCCATTTATCCCACTTGTTTTTCTACCAATGGAAAAAGCGTTTAATTGATATTGACTCACAGGTCAAATGCATGCAGGGGGTTGTTTTAATCAGCTTGAGCTGCGATCGGCATCAGTCGGAACATAAGACCCAGGTGAACGTTCCAAATTCATCTTCATCTGCTCTATTTTTTATTTTTTTTGCCAGAGAAGTACGATTTTCAGCATGTGCATTTATCTTTCAGCCATTTGCATAAATGTTTGTAGCTATCCTTGCTTTTTCAAACACAGAGCTCAATATCATTGATTAACGACTGTTTTAACCCTGAGAACACAGGGCTTTTCGGCTGCTTTTTTTTCCCATTACTATTCTTATACATACAGTATATACAGAGTTTATCAGAACATGCAATATAGAGTGTCATATCCTTTTTTTCAGCACAACCTCGGCAATCTGATGTCCTTTTCACCAACTATATAAACATACCTGAGCAAAAAGTACTCAAAATGTTTACAATCTATATAATATATATCTATAATATAAATAATAATAATATAAAGTCTATAATAATGTAAAGAAAGATGTTCCACTCAGTATTAGTACATTTTTCGGACATGATCTCCATGTTAAGTAACGATTGTGATTTCCACAATTCACCCTGTAAAGGACCATCAGCATATTAACATGTCAATTTAGCAACTGTGTTTAGCTATCTTCGACGTGACAATAACAAATACGTTTATTTTGAAAGTCTGTATCTGTGTATTTTGATGCAAAAATAAACAGTGAAAAGGTTCAGAGGAAGATAAAAACTACAAAGAATAAATAGATAATGCATTTAACAGATAACAGTTAAGAGATTATTAGCATCAGTCAAGAGTGGCAACAAGGTAGTTGAGTTCATTTTAGTGTGTCCAATTTACCTAATCCCCATATTGCATGTTTTTGGACTGTGGGAGGAAGCCGGAGAACCCAGTACTGCTATGTCATTTGCCACGGAAATGCTAATGTTGTGTTTTTTCTGTCTAATTTATTTGCTAGCTCTTACGTTGGTCTTTGAAGCCATCAGTAATGGCTCCTCCCCCTTTCTTTGACTGGACGCTATACAACCTCTGAACATGTGCTTTTCGCACACACTCACAATGACGAGCTTGCCATGGGCGGCCGACAGATGACCTCGCCAAGCTGTGACTGGCGGGTATTTTAAGTTGCACTGAATGTTCTGACATGTACTTGAATGGCTTTGTGGCATGAATCGGAAGATTTTCTTTTTACGGTGCTCTGCCGTAACGCCATAATAAGCACTCTTCGGGAAGTGAAACCTTATCACACTCGCCGCGGTAAGATTTGGACACGAATAAACATTTTCAATCGTATAGTGCACAGATTTTTTAAAGAGCCTTTTGCACAGTTTGCCGTTAGCCCCCCTGCAGCAGAGTGTCTGTGTTGACTAAAGCCGTCGACAGCAGCTTCAAACCGCTTTTCATGCCGTCACTCGCATGCATATTCTTTCATGTTTGCAGGTTTGTGCACGTGCGCGCGCATACACTGTATTTCAAAGCTGGAATATAACCTGCCACCCTTTTTTATTCCACTCCTTCTGCACCAGATTAAAAATGGATGAGAACTTTATTTAGTGCAAGGCTGTTCCCTCACCCTCAGTCAACCATGAGCTGAATGAGCTGTGTGTGTGTTCTGTGTCGGTATTATTGACATTGTGGGGACCTTCATGCGATCACATACTCAGATTGTAGGGGTTACTGTGGACATGGATTATGGGGAATGTCCCCATGACATATTTTGAAATATTATGGTAAGATTAAGGCTGGTAGTTTACAGGAAATCATAGTGTGTGTTTATGTGTATACAGTTTCCTCCTGAGGGTGAGGAGACCACTGGCTGTGGGGTTACTGCTGGGTTAAACCGCTCCATTGGCAGGTCAGTCAGAGTTCAGAAGTAGCAGACAGCAGCACATCTCAGGTAGACATTGCTGTGGTTTAGAAAGACAAGACCACTGAGGTGGAATTCCCCCACAGGGACGGAGAGTTAGTCTTGATGGACATGCGGCGTTTAGGAGGTTGCAATTAAATTCTTGGGGAAATCTAATCCTATGGAAGTGAACTCAAAAGAGGAAGTCTCCCTTCAGGAGGATGGGAAAGCAGAGTCAAATCTTGCACTACCACCGTGACATTGTCCCTTCTTCACTCTGGGAGTCGACAGTACATGTGAAGATGGTGAGAAGCAGATTTTCATGTGGTATTTTTTTTTTTTTTGTAGTTTTCTGATTTACAGCCACAGTCTGTTTTATGGTGAAGCTGAAAATGAGCCGGTACTCAGCAGCACCTTCCCAGCTTTCCGCAAAGTGAAGAACTGAATTAATTATCATAGCAGGAATGAATATTTTATAAAGCAGCCACTGTTTGGCTGAATCATTCATTTATTAAGTCATTACATTATTATTATGTCACTGCACTTTTCGTGGGCAGATGTTTCTCCCTGTTGATGCTGCAGACTCGTCTGAATCCGCTGTGATCCCTCTGCTTCCATTGACTTGTGATGTGTTACATCTCTGAAAAAGTATCGAGATTGCCTTGATCATATACGTGTGTGGAGTGAGTCACTGACACATAAAGTTACTGATCAAAGCCACTGTCTTAATGTTATTTTTCCTCATTTCCTGGTTGACCTTGGCTATATTTATAGTGATTTATGTATTCAAAGAACTCCAATATGTCTCAATTTATAGACATGAGCTCTAACCCAGGAGCTTAATTGCAGAAGTAGATCAAATATCATACCACACAAAGCAGCTGCACATCTCCTATGACTTGTTTGATTAGAAAATCTCTTTACCAAACACTTTCATTGACCACATCTTATTAAATGCAAAAGTAATGATACTATTACCGGCCCATTTAAAGCACCGGTGTCGCTGTAGCTCTAAGCTTTATCACTGCATCCTCCATACGTCCTAAATCCATGCCAACCTAATAACCATTTGTACGGCGCACTGTTTGTAACACTACACTTTTCTTGTAGTTAGTATACAGTAGAATCAATGTGTGTCAATGCGTTACTGTGGCGGATTAATGATAAACGGGGGAAATGGGGTGAACATCGGTCACACTTTGAAACGCGTCTGTGTCTTTAAACAAAAAGGAAATAACTTTTTTTTTTTTTTTAACAGATATTCACCATCCATACTTTGGTTTAAACTATGTTGATTTTGCACTTCCACACAAAAAAGCTGAAAAGCAAACTACAAATTTCTCTTTGTTATATAATCTTGAACAGTCTTCCTACTGCGTACAAGTTAAAGGGCTGTTTTACCCATTTTTTTGACCCACTTGGTCAAATTTAGAATAAAGTTAAAATCCTTATGATGCTTCTGTATTTGTTTAATTCACAATCTTTATTTGTTTATTGTATTTATTTGATTTTCTCAGATCTTTTACTCATAAAACTTGACAGAAACACAGTAAAGAGCAGTGTAGGACTTTTAATTTCTTTGTGGGAAGTGACTTGGACGTCGACTCTTTGTCAAGTTTATTTTATTAGGGCCCGAGCCACATTTTATTTATTTTTTTTTTTACAATCCCAATGTCCTCTGTTGTTGTGGGAATGAGACAATGAGACATTGATTAACACATTTATCTCTGGAATTTATTTAAAAAGTGTGTGAAGTGGCCCTTTAATGTGTCTGTGGCCATTTTGAAATGAGTTGTTTGTAATGAAATGTGTCCATTATGAATAAATTTGCCTTAACGTGCTCACATGTCAAGGTTGGACACCGCAGTGGCTCGACGCGGCAACTCGGATAAAACAATGTCCTTCAGTGCAGGCAAGTGTTTGGTGCACAGATAAATCAGTCCAGGGGCGGAGGTACAAAATCACGAGGCGAAAAAACAGGGTCAAAAGCGGGATAATACACTCGGAGGATAAGAGACAAGTTGGCACGGAGGAACGCGGAGAGCTGGCAACAAGGGTGAGGCAGGCACAGACTAAATACACACAGGGGAAGGACAACTGGACACAGGTGAATCACATTAGAGGTGTAGCAGGTAATCAAGGTGGTGGCAAGACACGCGAGGGCAGGTAGTTCTGGAACACAAGGAGAGCAGGAGTAACTGCTCAATAAATCAGGGAAATAAGAACATACTAGCACTGCTAAACTTAGTGATAGCTTGATCTAAATTGGAGTCAGAGACATGATAACACTGATTTTATGTATTAGCATTTTGTATTAGCTGTGACTGGCCTCACATGAGTCAGAAGTAGCCAAATGTGTGCTCGTGTTAGCATGTCGCTAACTGGGATTTCAACACGTTAACATTAAAGTTTATTTTTCGTTTGCCTACCCGCACCATATTGTGACATTTTGTCCGTCACTCCTCTGATTGACCAACAGGCTTAACAGTCGCGCTTATATCGCCACCTACTGACTGCTTTTTGATCCCTAACCGTTACCATTAGTGTAAGGTCAAAATGGTAACGTGAAAAAAGCTAAATGTGTATATATATATTTATATATATATATATATATATATATGAAAGGAATAAATACAATTATGCTGAATGTAGTGAGAATGGTCTTCAAACTTCATCTATATTATTTTCTCTATTGCTTTCATATACTGTAATCTCTTACAGGTTTTTACAGGTTTTATTTCAAGCATCATGTCAACGCTGCAATCTTTAATCCTTTGACACTGACTATTGAGTTTTACGAGTATACTGTATCTGTGCTGTTGTAGTTCTTTTTCTACTTAATTCAAAGAGTGGCTCACTGATTGCATATGTGCCCAGTGCTTAAATGAGTTGCTCGCAACCATGAAGGCTGATGAAAAACTAAGCAGTGAAACATTTGGTATTGATTTCAATTTTAGCTTCTCTGCACCTGCAATAAAGCTGCATGGGAACATAATGTTAACCCAGCAGAATGTATTTTTGTTTGCTTTTTTTTTTATTTTGCATCTGTGTTTTTAAAATCTTATTATTTGTGTGTGTGTGTGTGTGTGTGTGTACTTGTATTGATATCTTTGTGAGGTCCAAAAAACATACACACCTATCTTTGTGAGGACATTTTGACCTTGAACTCTGTCTGGGCCCCACAACTTAAAAATGGCCACATCAGGGTTTAAGCGCTGGTTTTAGGGTTAGGGTAAGGGTGAGGCACTTAGTTGTCATGGTTACAGTTACACTCAAAAAAATTATTTGTACAATGTACTCTCATTTCCACGTAACTGTGTTGTGTCAGCCTCAATTGATCAGGCACTTTTTAGCTAAGTAAACAGGCATTCATTACAACCTCACTCACTAATGTAAAACTCAGCTGCATTGAGTAACACTAATTGAACAACTCCTTGTAGTTCCAAGGAGTAGTTCAGTAGTTTTCATTGTTATAAAGCTTGTGAATAATGTTGACAATTACCACACAATGTAGTTAAGTAAATTCAAATCACAATACCTTGGTTCTGTGAAAATTTTTTTTATTGCCAATGGGAAACTACAACTGTCACAAATATTTAAAACCACAAACTTTGAATTTATACCCTAAATTTGCTCCTTGGACAGGAGCAAATTTACAGCATTTTTCAACATGTATAGCTTATTTTCCAATTTCCAAATAAAAATGTTGCGATTAAAATGTTTTTTAATGCTATAAAATCCTCAGTTTTACAGTTAAATTTGTATAAAATGCCCAATGAAAACAAAAATCTCTTACAGGACCTACAAAACCAAGCTAATGTGTTACTAATGTGGGGACCTAAGTCTAAATCACATTATGGGGATTTATGTTCCTTTTGGGGACAAAAGGCAAGACTCAATCACATAAATGATTACATTTTAAGGTGAAGACACGTTGTATGGTGAGGGTTTAGTAGTTATGGTTAAGTTTAGAGTAAGTCTCCAGGAAATGGATGTAAGTCGATGTAGTAAGTCATGGAAACTAGACTGTGTGTGTGTGTGTGTGTGTGTGTGTGTTTTATGGCATCCATAATGTTGCATTACTGCCGTCCTTTTTATTCCTTCCTTATTTCTTCTTCGTCTCATCCTAAATCTCAGCCTCTATAAACTGCTTTCTGAAGTCTACAAACACAGAAGATGAAATGTGTTCCGTTTCATCTCCGCCGCTGTAAGAGATATCGTTTTGAATTTGTGCAAATTAATAATTAAACATTCTTTGTAGCCTACTTTTTTCATATACTGCCGTTACAGCGAGGGGTGTGTGTGCGCGTGTGTGTCTCGACAGCTCTTCACGTGTCACTCATTATCGTGTTATGAGCACAGTTAATCGCCCGCGAGGCCCGCACTGTGAAAGACGGGCAAATATGGAGAGCGGATCGTCGCTGGCGAGGAGAGGCGAGAAAAGACAGGCGGTCCGGGAGCACATATAGCATGATGGATCGAGGGCATAGAACAATGAAATATGCATCAGGGTTCTCGTGAAATTTTAATCCACACTGTTGACTCGAGCTTGACCCCGTTGTGACCCAACACTTGCGGGAGTGAAAATATCCGGCGGCAGAGGTGTGGTGTCGGTGGTGGATGCAGCAGCAGGGTGAGGATTCTGTGAGGGAGGATGGGGGGGGTAATGAGGCTGGCCAGAGGTGTAGACGGGTAATTTTATCTGTCTGAGTCCCTGAGTGTCTCTGTGTGTCCCCTAACTGCATAAGCTTCTGTAGATTTTTCATTTTTATGCACTTAATGTGAGCAGGGGGAAAGTGCCAGCTCACAGCTTCACTGAAAAAATGCACGCGGACAACATATAACTCCTGACATGAATCATAGAATGAGCACGAGTGAAATCCTTCATGTAAATGACATTTTTTTCTCTCACGTGGAAATTGTCCATAGGGAACGTTTCCCCACCCAAAGTTTAAAAACAAACAAAAAAACAAACAGCTCTGAGAATTGAATGTGTTATTTTATTATTTGTACACACAAAAAGAGCTTTTTTATTCTTTTGTGCGTTCATGCCCAGGACATCAGTTTGTCACAGTGTCTGGCTTTGAAGGAAGGATTTTGTGTTTGCAGACGCTGATTAAACTGCACAGGTTTAAAGCTCATTTATGTAAATTCTGTTTTTTTGCTTTTCATTCACCTGTAATGTTTTGTTGCCGAATCTTGAACCCCTGCCCTTTGTTTAAAATGCATCATTGTGTTGTTGTTGTTGTTGTTGTTGTTTTATCAGATTGCTCATGTTTGTGCACACAGTAATTACCAATGTGGTGATGTTTGATGTGCACACAAAGTCCTGTGAGATGAGCTCAAGTGGGCCTTCATTACATCATATTCCATATGGAATTTAAAGTGAGTGCTGTTTAATTTGTGCACATTGTTGAAATATTATATTTCTATTCATGCAAATGTGTCAGGCAATTTTTTGTGGCTGAGCCTGGACATGTTATTACTCGGATTGAATGGCTTCTTCTCACAATTCTAGTTTATTTCAACCTGCCCTGGCTCTCTGGAAAAACTCTGGCTATAGTGATTATAGGTCATGCAACTTTGGGTTTGAAACATTGGACTGTGTGATCAGCTGATCTCAGACGATGTGGTGAATTTGTGCATCAAATGTGAGAGAAATAAGCCTTCTGTTTGCCTATAGGGAATCTTACATCCTTTGTTTCATTGATTTTATGGAAAATGTATTTTCTGCGACTTGAGCACTTGTTTGCCTTTGAGACTTTACATCATGAGCGGGTTCATGAGGGAGAATTTCTGGGATAAAGGTAACAGCAAATTTCAAAAATCAAACAAATGAAATGTCAGAATACACACAGAGACATTTTCATGCATGGCACATGTAGATAATACTTCAGTCTCCATTTATCATTCATCCATTATCTTAAACAAATGATTTAAACCAACAATCCACAGTTTAATCATTAATTAAGTGTGCGATTGTGTGTGTGTGTGTGCACAGTGCTTGTATTTGTTACCTCTTGAGAACATTTTCTGGCATAAACTCTGGCATTATCAGGACCAATAGTCCTCATGGGGACCAAAAACTGGTCCCAGAGAGGCAGAACCTAATTTCTGAGAAACTAAATAGATTTTAGACATTTCCGTGCTAAATGTTGGAGATTAGCACAAGTTTTCATGATTTTTAAGTCTTTTTAATCGGGGAAGTTTTCAATTACAATTATTACACGAAATATACAATTATAAGTTCCAGACAAGCCTGTGACTACTTCCGGTTCATTGAGCTGTCAAAACTCAGTAGCCAATCAGCAGGCAGCTTCCTAAGGCCCGCCCATGGTCAGAATTGCAAACAAAAAGGTTAGGTTAAGGTAAGGCTTCGACATAGGGTTAAGTTTAGGGATAATGCTTTGTTTAGCCTGTCCAAATGAATGGAGGTCATTGTGAGTCCTTAAAAGGATAGCTGTGTGTGTGTGTGTACCTACAGCATTAACCAGTCCCACAACCCCTAGTGCACCGGCCCGTAGCCTCATTAATAACCCCTGCGTTTACTGAATGGTGCTTCGGAGATCTATTGCGCTCTATTGTGGTGTTGTTTTCCTTTGGTTGTGGTCACAGTGATTCGTGCACGATGGCAGCATCATAAATCTGCAGCTTATTCATGGATCTAACCTGACCTTTACAGCAACACCGAGAACTGAAGGAGAGCCATGGAGAGTGATGGAAACCGCGGTAGAATAGCAGAAAAGGCCAGGGGAAAGGGGGGGGGGGGGGGGTTGTGGGTGAGGTTAAAGGGTTTAAAGGTAGATCTGTGGGGATGAGAACGATAAGGATGGCGGTGGACGAGTGAAAGCGCGGGGGGGAGAAATGAAGACTATACAGAGGTGGCAGCGGGAGATGTTGAAAGATAGCAGATAGAAAGAGGAATTCAGTGGAGGACGGGAGAGTGAAAAGAGAGATAATGGCAGTCAGAGGACGGAAGTGGTGGGACTGAGAGGTTATTATGGGATGAAAGCAATCAATGAGTGTGAAGAGAGAGAGAGGAATGGAGTGATGGTGATGGAGAATTGTATGACCGTGTCTCAGTCGATGGAGCTCATCTCTCCTGGACCTCTGTCACCTGTCGAGTCTTTAATAAAGTCTGGTTTAGTTTGCTCCCAGGCGCCAGCGCAGCTCGCTACACGAGTGGTCTCGTACGTGACTGACAAAACTACAGTGTCAGCATCAAATAAAGGGGGGGGGGGGGGGGGTCCACTTCACGCTGAAATCACTCACCTATAGTTTTATTCATAAGTGAGTGATGCAATTCGCCCGTGGCTTCCTCAGGTCCACTCGGCTGAGCTGGATAACAGATCGTGTAAGCAGACTTTTTTTTTTTGGCAGCAAACAGTCTGGAAATATACAACTCACATTGTCAACAACAATCAGTGATTGTTACAGACTTTATGTTGTTTCAGCCGCCGCTGTCAGAACTGACTAATCCACTCGGCCTCATTCTTCCCTCCATTTACTAAACCTTGTGTTATTGTTGTGTCACATTTTATTTCATACAAATGTGATTGCTTTTATTGTCTTATATATAAATTTTTTTTACTTGTTTATTCAACTTCATACCAGACTTTATCCTGAATATTTGGACTGTGTTCCCTGTGATATGCCAGTGGTAAAAAAAAAAAAACCAGCACACACATGCACACATTTACACACAGCTATCCTTTAAGGGTTGTTTATGGACAGATTTAAAAGCATTATTCCTAACCTTAAAAATAACCAGTTCATGTCTAACCGTAATCTTAACCTAACCCCAATTCTTATTAAGCTTGTCCAATGTCTTCATGTATATTTTCATTTAATGTTTTAATTTCATTTCATCAGATACATAAACAAAATCTGAAGTACTATTAATAGAAATATTTTGCTCATACCTGTCTGCACACCTACAAGTACACAGTATTAGCAGTAACTATTTTAAATGAAAAAAAGAAATGTGTTTATCATATTTGACCCACGTGTAATTCAAAGTGCATGAAATCCAAAGGTTGCACAATATTAGCAACAGCATTTGTTTCTCTTTGAAATAACATTAATATGTCACATGTGACACATGAACTTCTCAAAGTGCATTTAACAGAATACAAAACAAATATCGATGCTATCAAAACTGTCACAGGCCACACAGATTGCTTTGTTTATGGTCAGTGCAACTGTAGGAGTTTATGTCAGAGTCTGAGGGAAAAGTGGGCCAATAACCGGTTGCTTTTGGACCACAAGTGGCCCACGAGCCACCATTTGAATAGGCTGGGCTGTAAAAAAAGGATATAAGACACTGTATATTGCATTATTATAGCCTCTGTGTATACATTTTAACATACTAATGGAAGAAAAGCAGCCTAAATGCTCTGTGTAATCAGCGCCTCAGAAATGAGGCTTGTTAGGACCAGGTTTTGGTCTCCATGAGGACTACTGGTCCTGACAAGGTCTGTGTTTATGCCAGATAAGGTCCTGAAAAGGTAAGAAATACAAGTCCTCACACACACACACATGCACGCACACTGTTACCACATCTCATTATTGTCTAAATGATACACTAACCATTTGGACCTAATTGCTTTGGCAATATTGTTTCTTACCTTTCAGTCCAATTGAGCTCATTAAAGTGAAATTGCAGCGAGATAGAGGTTGATTCGTGAGCTGGAGGCGAGGTGGACTGACAGACAACTGCGTCCCCGTGGACGCTGTTGTCCTCATTAGTATGCTGCACCTATGTGCAACACACAGATCCATCGTCGATCCAACAAATAGTTAGGGGGAAAAAGAAAAAAAACCCTATTAGTGACCATTAAGAAGCAATGAGTCCACTGATGCTGTAGAACAAAGCCACACATACTTTCTGCCTTTAACATTCGACAGAAGAAACAAGCGGCCATATTGTTTGCCAATTATCCCCCCACACTATTAGGCTCAGTATCGAGTTCACCGGGGAGGAAGCTGCTGATGGTAAATATGCAGACATAACTGTTATAGTTGTTTACCGGCAAAATGGACCCCTGTGTTTATTCTAAATATGTGTTTATGGAGAAAGACCTTGGTTTGGTCTGAGATGCTTATTTTCTCTCCGGGCCTTTGTCTCGGCGAGTCTGGCTGTAATTTCAGCAAAATTACATGATTGGGAAACTCAAATGAGATCCCGACAGACAGCCAGGAAAAATCAATTAAATGGTCGAGGCTGTGGTAAGGCAGACACAAACACACACACACACACACATCAAAGTATTCAATCAAAGATATCAAACTCAGATTCATGCTTCCACAGTGCAAACATAAAACAATACAGAGACAGCTATTCTGCTTAGGACACTGCATTGTCTTCCATTTTGTGCTTTGGACCGTGTTACCTCCCCCAACCTTGACCATAACCATTTAATATAACTAGGTAATGCCTAACCCTAACATTAACCTAATCAATAAAAATGTTATCCTTAAACTTAACCCTCAGAACACAGAGCATTTAGGCTGCTTTTCTTCTTATATCCTTTTTTCAGCTCAACCTATCTGATGAGATGATTTATTTTTCCCCTTTTTCACCAATTTTATAAACACACCTGAGCAAAAACCCCTCAAATGATTTAAAAATCGTATTGAAGCTGGAAAATGTGTAAGTACGTCACAACTCAGTGTTCGCGTGGCTCGTTTTTATGAACAAAAAGAAATGAAAGGCAGTCCATTTAGTGGAACATGTGACCTATAAACACACACACACACACACCCAGGATGTCCATATATGTCATCTTATCTTTTTATTGTTACAGATATAATGTTAACATGTTAACATTTCTACATTAAAAACATCTATATTTTGGTAAGTAGTGTATGTACTCTGCATGAGTCCAACATCAGTATTTCTGTTTAAGGGAAGCATTTGGTTTTGGTCGCTTTTTAATAATGTCGCCCACTTTAGCATCTCTGCTATAAATTCTGAGCAAAATGAAACATCAACGTGAGGAAGAATCTAGTCACGAGTGAGCCAACGTGTCATCCTATTTTTCAGTTTGTTCAAGAACAGATCCCAACTACTCTTTGCCACAATGTTGCTCTTTCTTCCCCCGAAGCACAAAGGTGAAACAATTTTGTGAATATAATCCAGATATTTTCATATATTTATTTTGGTAAATAATGTTTTTTTTTCTTTTTTTCTTAAAGTGAGGTGGTGAGGTGGTGCAGTTAAGGTGTCATAGCTGTTCATATTCCTCAGGTATAACGCTGCAGCACTTTGTCTTTGGAAAGTGAGAACAATGACAGAATCAGTCGCTAACCCTCCGTGTCACATTCTTTTCTGTTATTTCACATTCAGAACACGAGTGTGACAATGAGTTTCCTCCGAGTGGGAATTTCAACATTCAAGTGCACTCGACTTTTAGTTGTGTTCAGTTGACTGCAGGCAAATTAAAGTTTTTCCCGTGACGTGTCTTTTCAGACTTGTTAAAGGTGGAGTTGGAGAGTCTGTCAAAACAGTCAGAGCAGGCTACATGTTGAATTCAAAAGTCCAAGGCCCTTTCTTTACACCTCCCTCCAAAGCTCCGCCTCCAGAGCACAGGAACGCACAACGAACCCAGATTCACAAGCACTGCGCAGCATCGGTAACTTTCGGTACTTTCCGGTGACGCCAAGTTTTTTTGGACGCTTGTTCAACTGACAACGGGATACCTAAAAAACAAAAAACGGGGCCACCAAGTCAGAAGTTTGCAGCCCTTTCTGAGCTTTCTGTTGTCACCATCATTCAAACGCAGCACCGATGTTCACTCTGGTCTTGGATCGCTCTGCATCAGCCTTTTTCTTGGCAGTATCTTTCCCCCAAAAAAAACATCTTTCGTTTGCGACCAGCACCTGTTGTTGGCATCTTTTCTGCCATAATGTTGCTGCACCTGTCTTGTTGGAGTTACCAAGGTAGCATAAGCTATGGCGCTGTCTTCTGAGCTTGCGCTCAATATGATTGGATGGTGTTTTTCCAGGCGTGTCCGTTCCACAGCTGACTGACATTAATTGGTTAAAATCAGGGTGTGAAGAGGATTTTAAGCAATACAGTAAAAGATGCTCCAGAAAAGAATCTCCCACCCTCTACCTTTAATTGAGCAATTCATACATAGCACAACCTGTGGCCTGGCTTTTAAAGCAGGATGCAGGAAAAATAGAGAAGATGCATCATCCCGCTCTCCAAACTATTGTCCTGGAGGGAAAAACTCCAGAGACAGAGCAGACGTTCAGTACTGTCGTCACTGGTTTTGACGTTGCTGTCGTTGTGTGTCACGTTATCTGAAACCTGATTCGGGATTCGAGAACCTGCCCTCGCAATCACGACATCACATGTGGGGAGGAATATTTATGTGGACATGCAAAAATAAATAAATATAATCTCATAATTTTGGGCAGTCTGAGCCAGGCCTGGTATCAAAGACTCAGAGTTATCTTCTATGACTTTGTGGTTACTTTTCTTCCTCTTGCAGTGACAGCTCGGCTCCAGCTTCCCCGGCATAAACGGCGCAGAATGATGGATGGATCGCCGCTTCAAACGTCTTAACTTGCTTTATCGCGTTGTGTTTAACCGTTAACCTTCATTCCCTAATCTTAAACAAGTACTTTAAGTTACGAAAACCTTTTCAATCACTCACTCAGGTGTGCGTACTTGTTGCACTTCCCTTCACAATGTTCTCCTCTAAGCCGTGCATGTTCTGCAGTGATTACAAAAGTGACTGTTCTGATGATCACAGCTCCCACAATGAGCTCCGTCAAGCTGAAATCTCTCCGTTTCCACCTCCTCATTCACTCTCCATCTTTGCCCACATGATCCCCCGCCTCCTCTGTTTCCCCCCTTTCCTGTCACCCCCCTCCCCCTCCTCATAACTCTGTCTTCCTTCCTCCTTCCGTATTCTCTCCCGCTCTCCTCCATTTCTTCAAAGTCGTCTCAGTCTTCGCTGTCAGTGGGCTGAGAGTTACACATCGCTCAGAGCGGCAACATCTGACAAAACACTGTTCACTGACGTTGTCGGGGAGTAACACGCGCGGTGATGGAGAGCCAGAGAGAGTTCACTCGAGCAGCCTGTTCTGTTATGTCACACACAAACTGTACCTACACTTTCATAGTTGTAGATACAGAGTACATCCACTTCACCTCACCGTCGCCTCCCGAAGGGACGGGGACAAACTCCAAATAACAAACACAAGTGAGTGCGCGAGCAATGCGCCACACGCCACTCCTCCACTCCCTCCCTCCCTCCTTCTCATTCTGCATTAAGTGCAGTGGAGTGGCTGGTAACAGTAGCAGTGTCAGGCTTTTATCGCTGTAATTTGCAGTCATACATCAGTGTGACAGTGGCCGGGGCAGGACAGTGTCAGCTCGCGCCCAGACACTAAACTGCACTCTCTCTCCTCTGACATGCGCCAAGGGCAGCCTGATAATGTAGATGTATGAATAAAACAACACAACTTTGATGTCGCAGATCACAATGCATCATTCTTCCGCGTTCCACAGAGAAACACAGAAGTGACGGATGCTGTTCGCTCGCTTGCGAGGATGGGATGAGGGATGCGGGGGGGGGGGGGGGGATAAGCGATGCACTGGTCATGGCTGGACTTCAATCAGAGATGCTCTGGTGAAAACATACTGCGGGGCTGTTTATGCAGTGGCTCACATCTGCATTCAAAGGGAAATGGCTGAGGGTAGGCTGCACAGAGAGAGGGAGAGGGAGCGAGGGAGGGAGAGGAACAGTGATACAGAGGGATGGAAAACAGGAGGAGAGGGATAAAATGTCATATAGCCGGGGTTGACAGATGGGGAAGGTCCATCCATTCCATCGCAGAGTATATGGTGGGATACAGATGAAGGGGAGGGGATGAAAAGGGAGCAGAGCAATAGCCGCAAGGTAGAAGAGGACTGTATTAGAGTGCGTGAGTACAGGGAGTAACAGGGGGGGAGGTTGGGGGGCGGGGGCGGTGCAGCCTGAGGGAATTAGGAATGCAAAGAAATGAGCGGAGAAGTTAGAACGGCCTGACGGAGAAGAGGAAATGAGGAGGGAAATGTGCAGGATGATGAAGGTGAAAAGGTACAGGTGGATTTGAATAGCAGGGGGAGACAGAGGATGAGGGTGTGTGGGGGGGGGGGGGGGGGGCGTGACAGGGAGAGGGGGAGGATTGGTAAAGGTTAAGAGGGATTTTGTTAGATCTGCTTTCTTTATTCCATTCTGACTGATTTTAATGGGGTCTTAAAATCGCCGTGAGGTTACCAAGGCAACTAAAATATAGTGTTGGACTGGCGGTGGGACATTTTTTATCTGTGCAGAGAGAAGGGACCGGGGAATTATCTATCTAGTGACGGCTCCGAGAGAGAGCTCTGTGTGTGCACTTACACACTGCTGTGTGTGTGTGTGTGTGTGTGTTTGCAGGTGTGTTACCTCCACTGAGGAGGCTGTCTGTCTGGTTTTGTGCAGCATAAGTCAAATAGTGAAGTACATTTTGATAACAATGTAGGACAGTGGTCAGCAATTGGTAATCAGTATCTGGTCCGGCAGCTGATTTAACAAATCTGAATCTAAATTATTTGCGTATCTACACAAAATAATAGAGTTCAGAGCTTTTATTCTGAAAAAAATAGATACAAATAGATTCTGTTGCTAGAATTGACAATTAACTTCAACTAAATGTTTGGTTTGAAAAAAAATAACAACACTGCTGTTGTCATGGAGACAGCCAGGTTTGGGGAGTAAACGTCCGTAAAATAACTATTATAATATGTTAGGTTCAAAGAAGAAGCAGTAGTTAATAGCATTGTCAGCTTAAGGCAGCAAACGTGGGTTCAAATATTCAATTACTTACAAAAATTGCCACATTTACTTGCTGATGTAGGATAGTGATCTGACTGGTGACCTGTCCAGGGTGTGACCCTGCTTTCCGCCCAGTGTGAGCTGAGATTAGCACAGCTCACCCCTGTGACCCCTGCAAGCGGGAGAAGATGGATGCATGCATGGATGGATGGTAGTGATCTGGAAACAGATCCAGATTAAAGAATAAAAACCTTTGAGATAGGGGAGTTTTTTTTAATACAACAAAGTACCCGTGTTAGTTGAAATCTGCATCTGTAATCTGTATTGACTGATTTTGTGTCAGTCGTTGAATCTATGTTTTTAAAGTGTGTATGAACGTCTCTTTCTTTTGTTTTCCTGCGTTATTGTATTTCTGTCCTCGCGAGGAACATTTTTAGATGACATTCACAACAGTCACCGAGCTGAGGTGAAATTATTATTATTTTCATCACACTGATTTCAACCGCTGAACTTTTCTCCTGGAAGTTTTCTCGTGAACTCTGAGGTCTATATTTGTATTGCCGAGCAAACAGTACTGGATCTTTTGAAGGAACAGAGAACAGGTGAATTTAGGTGCCAGAGCTATTTCGGAAGTATACGCGCGACTACTGTATGTGTCACATATTTCTATAAACAGATTCTGCATGTGAGTGACTATGCAAAATCTGGGCTGGAAGGCTTCTGGTTTCTGTATGACCGTTCATTGGTTGTCTACAGGTAAACACAAATGTGGAACACAATGATCTAGTGCATTTATAATGCAGACGTAAAGGAGGTTTGTCTGCCGTCCAACACCAGAAGGCCCTTAATATTGAGCTCAAAGGCTAATTTGTCATCAGACAATAGATTTTTTAATAGAGGACATTTGAAATGGGTCTCACATGGCTCCACATCACAACGTCACATTTACAGAGTAAGGTCAAGGCCGTAGAACATCATCAAAGAGAGACACCAGGGTTGACCCTACAAGGGTGAATAGAATTATTTACTTCGAGTTATTGGCACAATCTGGATTGTGTGTTCATTTGCCCCAGCCGGTGTCCTGACGTAGCTGTGAGCCGGCACTGAGTCCCTGATAGACTCTGGTTCTTTCATTTTCTCCCGTCCAGTATCTACCTTTTCTCCTGCGGGAGTGGATTCATAAATCCTCGGACAACGACAGACGTTTCGCCCAAATTGAAAAAATGTTTTACTTTTGGTAAACTGAGGTCCAGTCCCGTCATCACACTGACCTTGTATACGGCCGCGCTGCCTCTCTGATTCACTGCGTTCTGTATAAACAGACTAGGATTGTGGATAAACGTGTGTTTATTTATTTACTGACAATTCCAGGTACATATTTGTGTGACCTCTATACCCATGTTTCTTTCATCTTTCCCCTATGTTAATATACTTTGTACTGTCTCTGTCTGGTTGTGGGACCAGTAAATGATTATCTTATCTTTTCTCGTCTTGTATTTATAGGACCATAACCTCTGTTACACTCAACAAAATAAAAGGAAACCTTGCCGGATCATACGACCTGTAAACCCCTCACCAATGTTTTACTACCTGTTTGTCCCTGATATTGGTTTCACTCTCATATAAAAATTTGCTGTTTATTTGTCTTCGCAGAAATCAAAAGTAGCCTGGTGAAGAGGCAGGAATCGCGACGCAGGATGTAATAAACTGAGATGATCCTTAAAGGAATGCAGTGTCCTCACGAGTATAGAATATTTGCGTGTGTGCAGAAATGTGTTCCGTTTCTATGCACCTGTGCACAGTGGGTGCCTTGTACAGGTGTTTTACCTCAAGTGTGTGTACTGTGTGTGTTGTGTTTCCCTTTGTCTACCTGTGTATGAGCCTCGCTGGCGTGCGCGCACATGCACCCATGAATCTGCCTGTCCGCGTAGCTGTGCTTGCACTATACGAGAGAGTGTGAATCATCAGAAGCAGCGGAGCCATAAAGCCCAGAGCTGTTAGGCAGGATGGCTCCTGGAATGATCACAGGGCGGCTGTGCTTCTATTTCCGAGGCAGCCGTCTCTGTGGGAGGCTGAGGAGCTGCTGCTGCTGCTGTCGTGCGTGTGTGCGCCGGGACCTCGAGGGTTAGCCGGTACAGAGTCACGCCTGACAGCACAGCCAATGGCCATAACATCAGCGACAATGATTGAACACGTGAAATATGTGCTCTTTGCCCGTGGTATTGGACAGGGTGGAGGTTAGAGGTAGGGTCAGGGTAAGGGTTAAGGTGAGAAGAAAATTGCCTCTTTGGAAAGGAAGCCTCCCTCGCCCGCTGCTCCTGCCTCCTCCGTCTTTTATTAGTCATTGTCGGGAGCTCGCCGTGGTGACAAACAAGACATTTGTCAGATTTGATTTCTTCTCCGCAGCAGAACTTTGCTCATTACCCTGACAGATCACTGTAACATTAATAATGCATATGTGCACACTGCCAGGACAGATCTATATAATTGCACTCGACAAAACATCCCTCTGATATTCACTAATGCGGCATAATTCAGAATAATAAGATGAGCTTAGTTTAGTGCAACGTCAGTACGTTTGCAAACTGGACTTCTGTGTTCATGCCAGTATACAAGTGCTGGGACGAACTATCAATTTATTGTATTTGTCATGTCCGACCGCACAAGTTCCTGTTTTATTTTGAAATGTTACATGTTGTCTTCACTTCCTGCCCTCCTGTGTTCCCGCAAAGTACAAATACTTTGTTACTGTGCTTCAGTACAAAATTCACGTATCTGTTCTTTACTTTGTTATTTGTATTTCTAGCAACGTTTCCTTTTACTCCACCACGTTTCCTATCTTTTGTTACTCGTTACTATCAAGAGTTGGTATTATGGTCTGTATTTATATAGAGCTTTTCTAGTCTTGATGAGCTGCTGTAACATAAGTTAAGGGGTTAAGCGTCTGTTCAAGGACACATAACGAGAAGAGTCAGGAATTGAACCCACAGCCTTCCAGTTGAAAGACAACTCGCCCTACCACTGATACGCCATGGCTCAATCCTAACTCCTCACTTTTTGAATATTTTTTTTACTTAAGTAATATTATAAAAAAGTAATTTTCTGGTAAGATTTATGTACTCTTTTAGGTGCTTTTTCCCCTAGTTTCCATTTTCCAGTAGACCTATTTCATGACAGTCCACAAATGTACCGGTCTGGATTCCGCCATGTTTTTCTCACTGTCTTCTTCTTCTTGTGTGTACCGGTCAAAGCCTGTGGGTGGGGCTAGTTTGGGTCATTTAATGCAGTAATAGTTCTTGTATGTTCATGTGTGTTCAACTGTCCAGTTTTAGTCAGACGAACACAATAATGTTTCCTAATGTCAGGCAAATGCACTGACTTTTTCTTTCTGATAAAAAGCCTAATTAATAATAACACTATACCCTGATTACTGCATGAGAAGCCCAGTTAAAATGTAAAAATGCTAATTAGCTATATGCCCCATTTAGATGGTTGAAACGTGGGGAAAAAAGACAAATTAGACATTGTCTTCTATATTTGTGCCCTTCAGCTGCCGCCGGCTCTTTTCGTGTGTTTATGCTTCTTTTCAGCCTTTCTTCTGTTTTACTCCCTAATCATTCACCAGTGCCAGTGTTTACATTCGCACCACCCACAGCCATCATTAGAATACAGTATATGCAGCCACTGTTTTGCATGCTTTCACCATTTGTATTAGTTGGATGACATTTTGTGACAAGTGTGGGTTTTTTTCTCGTTTTTTTTCTTTTTTGTCGTTTACCTTCTACTTCCACTGGAGAGACTAAATGGAAGCTCCGTGGAATAGCAAATGAGGAATAACAACATTATTATTGTTAAGCGTTTCATAAGTAGTTTTGCAGGCAAGCACATCCATCAGAGCTCCAGGGGAGGGCGAGTGGAGGCG